>NW_024872919.1:453899-502154 GCF_018340385.1 Cyprinus carpio
TTCACTGACGAGCAGTCGACATGTTTGAGATGCGAGCGACTGAAGCCTGCCTCGTCTCACAGGTGAGATGGAGACGGACGAGCCGGACGACGAGTCCAGTCAGGACCAGGAGCTGCCCTCGGAGAACGACAACAGCCCGTCGGAGGACTCGGTGGGACTCGGAGACAACGAGCTGGAGAACGGCGTGGACCCCGGCAAAGGCCCGACGCTCACAGCCCAGAAAAAGAGGCTCTTCACCTTCCAGTTCAACAACATGGGGAAGAGCGACGCCAACTTCCTGAAGGGAGAGATCCGCTTCGACGAGGACCACATGCGGCTCAGCGGTGCGAAGCCTTCCTGTTGCTGTAGAGAGCCTGTGGTTTCCTGAGCTGACCCTGTGTTTGCTCTGCTTCCATGCAGATAGATGCTACCTGTCCCTGGACTGGGAGCCAGAAATGAAGAGGAGGTACTTCAAGGAAGCTGTGGCGGAGGTAAAACTCTTCAGTTCCTAGTCAGAATCGTGTGTGTGGTGACATTTGAGATAAGTGCTTGAATGTTTTCTCCTAGACTTCGATAAGCATGAGAGTATGGAGTACAAGCCGCAGAAGAAGAGCTTCTTCAAGCTGAAGGACTGCATTGAGCTCTTCACCACCAAAGAGAAGCTCGGAGCAGACGACCCCTGGTGAGAACAACACACGAATACAGAGCAGAGTGCACGTGAAGCCTCTAGCAAAGCTGCGTTCAGAGAGAAACCACGCGCGTCCCTTCAGTAGACTCCACATGATCAGACGCGTCTCGGAGGGTAGTTCCGCTGCTCATGTGAATAACTAACGCACCGTTTCGTCTCAGTGTGGTCTGAGAATATTTAGTATGTGCAGTACGTCAAGAGAAAGAACAGAGCCTCTGCTTTTAAACTCTAATCCCAGTTTCATTCTAGCTTCGTGCAGTCTTTTATTTTTTATCAACACTCTTATGTGGGGAAGTTTCTTTAAAAAAAGCAACATTTTATAAAAGTTTTGTTCAAAATGTTGCTTTTTTCAAAGATTACGTCTGGATCAGATTCAGATCGATGATCAAAACATAGATGGAGTCGATCGCTCGCAGTCCTACACCACTGGATCGACATTTCCTTCGGTAACGTTTGGCGGTTTGATTTGTATAATGATCAGTGCTTGATGAGCGTCTTATTTTACATATGCATCTACGGTCGCTTGTTTCTGCTGCTGCTTCACCGTGTTTTGATCCAGCCTCCTACTGTACACCAGTGAAAACACAGAAACCTCCATCAGAGTTATAACCCTGTATAAACCCACTCTCACGTGACTGAGTGTTTCAGGTACTGTCCGCACTGCAAGCAGCACCAGCAGGCCACCAAGAAGCTGGACCTGTGGAGCGTGCCGCCGGTGCTGGTGGTGCATCTCAAGCGCTTCTCCTACAGCCGCTACATGAGGGACAAGCTGGACTCGCTGGTGGACTTCCCTCTGCGGTACGTCTCTCTCTGTGTTTTACTGCTGGGCTCGTCAGCTGTCCTGACCGTGCTGTGTTGACCCGCAGGGATCTGGACATGTCGGAGTTCCTCATCAATCCTAACGCGGGGCCGTGCCGCTACGACCTCATCGCCGTCTCAAACCACTACGGAGGCATGGGAGGAGGACACTGTGAGTACAGAATGGTGCTGAAACCACTACGTGTAAGATGAAGCGTGGGTGTGGTGATGTTACTGCAGTCAGAAGCTGAAGTGATGGACTGTTGAGTGTCGTTGTCAGATACTGCCTTCGCCAAGAACAAGGAGGATCAGAAGTGGTACAGCTTTGACGACAGCAGTGTGTCGCCGAGCAGCGAGGAGCAGATCGTGGTGAGAGTCTCCAGCCGTCTGATATACAGCGATGCTCCTGCCGCCATTCACTCGCTCTCACGTCACTCAGAAGAGACTCGCGTGACCTGAGGCCGAGTGAATGCTGGCAGGATGTGATGCGTGAGTCCTGCTGCAGATGACCGAGTTCTCCCCGTGTGTCTGTGTTCATGCAGTCCAAGGCGGCGTATGTGCTCTTCTACCAGCGGCAGGACACTGTTAAAGGCACGGGCTACTTCTCCCTGGACCGCCAGGCTCCGGACGAGGACGAGGACGAGGACCAGGCCAGCGCCGGCGCTCAGAGCGAGGAGGATCTGAACGACAACCAGCCGGAGGAAGAGCTGGGCCCCAGCCGCGACGTGTCCATGAGCTCTTGAGCAGCGGGGGGGGGAGCATCATCAGCAGTAGTAGCACCTGCAGTCCACGGAGCCGCCCCTGGGATGCAGGCCGTGCTTCTGCTTGGGTCTTGTGTTTCTGCATGAGTGAAGAGTGAGCGCTTGTTTGATTCTGTATATAACACTGAACGCACTACTGACTGCTCCGTTCTCGTGCACAATCACTGCGTTTGTTTTAGCGTGTCAGCGGCGCGAGGTCACAGCTCCGTGTTTCGATACGTCTGTCGGTTTCCTTTCACCTCAGCCTTAACGGGAATCTCAGACTGTCGCCTTTCCTTCGCGCAGAGCTCACTTGTGTAAGTCACAGCTGTGCATGAATGAGGAGGACCATAGCGCTCCAGCCGTTTCCCTGCTTGGCCTTTGGTTTTGATGAATGTTCTCGCTCGGTTCTTTTCTGTGGGAAGCGACAGGCGTAGGTTGTGCTGACGGACTGCTTAGGTTCATAAATACTGTACATAAGAGTTCACTCTGTGAGTGCACATTTGATAAATCTATTTATTTATAATACGGAGGGCAGAACATGGACTGAATGTGGCTTCTTCGGTCGAGGGCTTCTTGCCAGCACTGCATCCATCTACAGGACGCGGAATCGTCGGAGGGTTTTTGTACAGTGACATCCTTGCATGATTCGGGGATTTCCTTTAGCTGCACTTGAGTTCACTTTGGTTTACATTTGAAATGTGCATGTGTATTTATATCCGGACTTCAATAAATCTGAGTAAAGTCTGGTGTTGTGTAGGTTCATGTTCCAGCAGGATCAGTGTTGTGTGTGTGTGTGTGTGTGTGTGTATGGAGCGGCCAGCAGTGAGCTTGTGATGACTCGCGGCTCTGCTGAAAGTCACATGGACACAGTGTCTTTGAACACGGCCTGCGTTCGGCTTTTATGACTCCACACTTTCATTTATACATTTCATATAAAATGCAGACTTCTTCACACTGCACTGTGTTCAGGGATGGGCTTTGATGACTGTTGAATTTCGTTTATTTATTTGATATTTAATTGAGTGTTATTGGTGTGAAAATCAGCTAAGCTATAGAAAGCTTGAAGTGTCTAATTTTAAATGAAGCCATGCTGAAAACAAATATTCTGTGATCAAGTAATGCGTATGAAACCAGCGCGAGCTCCAGTGTTTCCCGTCTGAGCTCATTATGTGTAATGTGATCACCCCCCGCGCAGCGTGGGCTATTCATACAGTAATCATGAAGAAATCCGAATCTAAGATGTCTTTCATGATACTGTAATAACCAATGCAAAGTCTTGATTGTCTAAGCTGTAAAAAGATATTGCTTTTCCTCTTTATATTAGCGCTAATCGGCATTAATGATCATTATTATATCATTATAATATTAAGAGGAATAATCAACTACAATGATTTTTTTTTCTGATATTCCTGCTTCACCCTCTAATGATGTCCTGTTGTTTTTTATTTATAGGTTATTTACATTATGTAATCTCTGTAAATATGCCTACAAGTCAGAAAGGTGTTTATTTTCCAAGTTTATTTTAAAATTTGTTTTCCAAGAAAAAAATGCAAATGAAGTCCCTCAGGGATATTTAACGATGTGTTTTCAGGTAGAGCCTTGAATGAATGACTGATATTAATATCTGTAGCAGAGCTGTTCAGTTAATCATGGCCAGTTCTTCTGATCAGATCAAAATTCACCATCAATATAATAATTCCCTCTTTTTGACTTACAAGCCATTACTGCTACACACCAAAGACATAGCTGTCACAGAACTGTTGAACAACTGTGCTGTCAAACACACACACACACACACACACACACACAGAAGGTCTGAGTAGTTTACTTTTAATTCTTGTTTTCGCAGTTATTCAAACGAAGTTATTCAAAAATTTCTAGGATTCAAATTTGATTATAAATTTGTTTTTATTTTGATTATTATTCATATCCATATTCTCCTCCTTCTTCTTCTTCTTCTTCTTCTTCTCTTCCATATCTTTCTCCTCTTTCTTCTTCTCCTCCATATCTTTCTTCATCATCATCTTCATCGTCGCTAGCTTCAAATGATAATAACTGGTCAGAAAACATGCTTTTATAAATATATAAAGGATATATTTAGCATATAGAGAGAGATTCATATATTTTCTTACGCTATTACTTATATGCATTTTTCTTTATTACCTTCTGTAATATTCTTCAATACATGGTCTGCGATGTCCTCAACTCCTTTTGATTTAAAAAAAAAAAAGAATAATTAACAGCTCAAAATAACAAATGAGCTTACAGTGTTATGTTACATGTTTATGTCTATCTGTCTGTCACATTCTTTCAGTGATCGTGTATAACCTTTTTTTTCTTCTATAGTCATATAGTCTATAGTCAGCAACCACTCCTGTATTTCTACAAGCGGTAACGTTTAGGTCATGGCATGTGCCTGTGTGAATGATTCATCTGTAGGTGTCTTGAGTAATGAACATGAGGAGAGGAGCAAGCACAGTTATTACCTTCCCTGGCCAACTCCTTCAGGTGTCTAATCAGCCGCCTCTTGTTCATCTCCTTCAGGGCGTGAAGCGTGATCATCAGAGCGTCTTGGTGACCGTGGTGCTGCACCGTGTCATGTGCACTCGCAGCTCTCAGACGAGTGGCTGGGACTCGCTGATGATATTCCACATGCCTCTTAAAGTCATGTAGGTGCTGGGGTCCAAGCTTATGAAGGACGCTGTGAAGCATTTTATATGCCATTGTACTTGAGTTCTGTTGAACAAGATAGAAAGGATTTCAACTCATGTTACCGTTACACACTGAATCCATAATCAATTAGCTATCACTGTGGTGCTTTTACTAAAACCATTGTGGATTAAACTAATATTCCCATATAAATGATTGGATGAATGAAGCGATGGGTTTCTATAATAACTTGGAACCAATCCTAACACGTTCTCAAGCTGAAACATGACTTTCAGTCTATCAAATGGTGTGTTTGATTCTTAAAGGGTTTTTATATTAATTAAAATTTCTTTAGGATTGATTGAGAAATCCATGAGCAATTCATTAGTTTTCCTTTTCGTTGAGTTTACATGCAACTTATGTAAAATGAAGTTCTGTAATGAAAACCCTGTTCTGATGTTTCCATTTTGTCTAAAACTCTTGAAAAAGCTGCAAACTGATGGTTGAGACAATCTCAGTGTTTGATAGTGTAGTATTGAATGACTTACCTTGAGTGACGCTGAGCTTGAGTGACTCTGTCAGTCCTCTGCTCTCTGTTTTTATAAGTGAAAGAGCAGGGCGTAGAGCCCAGGTGTTGCTCCAGGGACTTATGCAAATGAGTCTTTATAGTGGGGCTTTTCCCTCATGAACTGCATTAATGAAGAACATGAACATGTGAATGCTTGAATATTTCAATTGATCCCATTTTTCAACAAGCGTTAGATAGACTGTGGAAGGACGCCGGAGCACTGAAGCGCTCTTTGGTTACGTTAGTTCAAAGTTACTGTTAGTTTAATTGTAAACACACACACACAACCTGCAAAAAGGTCTAAGACTCAAGTTTACATTTTTGACCTCTGGTTTACTCTTAAAATCTCTTGGCGACAGCAGCCTGATTTCCTCATCTGTGTCAGAAGTTATGACAATGATAGCTTGATAGTTGATAGCTTTAATATGAAATAGAAGCCTCGGCTGCATTCATTGAGAGAAACGGTTGTCATGAAGGCGCTTGACAAAACAACGTCACTCAGGGCTGCATTCCACTGTGTCAGATTCTCCCACAGAGGGAGTTTGAGTGAAACACACACACACATAACCTGAAAGCAGAGTGGAGTGTGTGTAAGGCTCTGGCCATGGGTCAGAAATTAATGCGGTCAAATTGGACAAAAATGCCCCTGCACAATTAAATAAATCTATTATGGCTGTCGCTAATAAATTAACAAAAAATAAAATGAAAAGTGAAAATCTAATTTATTTTTATGCATTTGGTAACACTTTAATTTAGGGACCAGTTCTCAGTATTAACTAGGTGTTTATTTTGCATACATATTATTAGTAGTTTTTTTTTTGTATTTTTGTTTTTTTTTGTGTTATTCTGCATGTGTATTATAAACTGTTCTCATGTACAAAGGGTTTTGGGTATAAATGTGGAGTTTTTTTTTGGGGTAAGCCAGAATCAGAATCCATATAACAGTCAATGGGTCAAAACACTGTGCAGACCATCCAGAAAATAGACTTCTGATGGGTCAAAACACTGTGCAGACCATCCAGAAAATAGACACCAGGGCAGGAATGACAAGTAGAAAACAGAGTTCATGTCATAAAAGCACACACTGCACACAAGGCCTGTCACAATGAGTGACTGAATACACCAGCATGATATAAGAGTCTCAGCTGCTTAAAAACCGATGAGTGTGTTGACATCTGTCACTAAACTTTCAACAATTTGGCCAAAGGCCTGTTTCACAATGAATGGTCACTTCATGAGTTTGTTGCCACTCGGATCGTAAATCTGTCTGTTTAATTTGTCCATAAAAACGTTTTTCCATTGAACACTTGGTCACATAAATGTGTCATATTGGTGAAACACTAAATTCTGATCTTCAATTCCCGCACTATATGCAAAATTTAACAGAGTTCATTTCAACAAAAGCAACACATATGCCCGCTGCATCTTCAATTATATTCATCATTAGCTAATTTCAAGCATTCAAAGACCACAAAGCATGAGAGATGTGCATTCATCAGCACACTCACAAGATTCAATTTTAGTCTCACTGCTTTTACAATGAAGATGATTGTGTGTTGAGCATCTGATGATTTGCTTTTCAGTGTCCTTTGCCACAATTTTGCGCATCAGTTCACTGAAAGAGATACTCAGCTACTCATCTGCGGCGATGCGTGTTGCATTAGCACTGTCCATATCTGACTGTAACATGATCAATAAATATAGCCTATAACACCGAGCTCTTGGGGGTCATATGCTTATTATTTTAAACATTTCTGGGAGGAAGTAAAATTTGCATTTGTGGTTTCAAGCAACCAGATGCATTTACTCTTGTGCCAGTCGTCGTTGGAATGCGTCCCAGACCTCCTCCTGAGTGGTTTGAATGATAGTATCAGGATAAATCCGTCTCGAAAGCATTTCAGAGGGCATTTACTGGGGTGGTCTATTCAACAAACAATCAAGTTCAGTTTTATTTATAGAGCACATTTAAAAACAGACACGACAGGCCAACCAAATTGGCTGTAAAAGAAACTATACCAATTAAAAAACATTTAGTTACACTAATAGAGCAGCAAAACGGTACAAACCGAAACAATCATTAAAATTTTAAATTCAATTCTAAAATTATTCAGAAACCATTGAAGAGATCAAATTTCCTCTTTCCCTTCAGGAATCTTGCCGCAGCATTTTGAATGACCTGTAAGCAGATACATCATTAAATAAAATAGGAAAATTATCAGAAATAACAGAATCAACGACTTCAATGTCAGTTATAGATAGACCATATGACAAAATTAGGTCCAAAATGTGTCCATGAGTGTGTGTGGGATGATTAACTCACTGCAGCAGGTTAAAAGAGTCAATGATGTTTAAAAACTCAGAAGTTAGCTGCTTAGAGGGGCAACATACATGGAAATTAAAATCACCTAAAATAAGGTTACGGTCATGTTTAGTGATCAAGTCCCCACTATGAAGTCTTTGATTAGATGTGGTGGCCGATAGATCAGAGCTAAGACCACAGGTTCAGACCAGTTCAGAAGTAAAACCTGAGCTTCAAAACTCGTGAAGGTGGTGGAGGATAACAGTCGGCAATCGAGGTCTGAAAAGAATCTTTAGCAATGATGGCTAGCCCGCTGCCTCTGCCTGATGATCGTGGAGCATTGTAAAAGTGATAGTCGGCTGAAAAAAGTTCAGAATATGGACTGAAGTCCCCTATCTTCACCCAGGTCTTGGTGATAAACAGAAAATCCAGGTCGTGAGTTGTAATAAAATCGTTGAGGATGAACGTCTTGTTTTCCAGGGAGTGAGCTTTTATCAGCGCAATTTTTGGGGAGCATAGAATGGTGCACGAAGCCGATGCTTTGCTTTGCTCAGAGGTAAGCAGTATTTGTGCCCTTACGGTATGGCTGGATAATGATCCAAGTGGAAATTTTTCCGCTTGAACCCGAGAGTCAAGAGAAGCAGGAGCAGAATCAGGGGGGTCCGTCAAGATTAACCTGAGCCAGCGTGTCACTGGGGTTAGCTGAACCAGCGGTCTAACACCTGAGCCCTGTGACCGAGGCAGAGAACTGAGTAGAGCCAAACAACCAGCTCTCATGAAGGTCTTTATCCTGATGAACACACCTCCGCGATTCCCACGTCTTCTCCGATGCTTTCTTGGAGAAGTGTCCAGAGGTAGTCACCGAAGGGAATGGGTATGAGTAAAGGACGGGACGTCCAGTAAGAGAGTCCTATGTGTGAGGTCAGTAAAAAGGCCCAGTTTTGGGTGGAATGTAAATTTATTGTGGGGAAGTCGCGGCCTAGTGGTTAGAGAGTTTGACTCCTAACCCTAAGGTTGTGGGTTCAAGTCTTGGGCCGGTAATACCACGACTGAGGTGTCCTTGAGCAAGGCACCGAACCCCCAACTGCTCCCCGGGCACTGCAGCATAAATGGCTGACGGCTCACCACATACACAGGTGCCATATTTTCGCGTAGCGATCGTATCAGAGAAAATGCATGAAGTGACCAGGCTCAATAAGCATTAAATTAGGAGTTTGAGGAAAAAGTCATAATAGTTGGTTAATAGTGAGAACTGTTCCCCAACTTAAACAAAGAATTTTTTTTAAAGCGCTGCACATTATAACCAGTCACACATGATTCTAATTAATTTGATTGTTCGCTTTTATTCTAATTCTGCAAGTGCATGCACACCTGCAGCGCGTTAGCATTCGTTAGCTTGTCATTAGTATTTCCATTCGTTCCTATCGCTGTTTTCTTTTCTCCTCTCCTCTCTCTCACTCCTCTCGCTCTGTTTTTTCACAAGTTCATCAAACAACTGTGGTAAGAATCATTCATCAATCACGGTGAGTAATGGCTTCTCCTGCTATTGTTTTTTGCACTGCTGGCTAATGCTAAACACAAATACAGTAAGATTGTTATTCACGCTGGCGCTAATGATGTTCGACTTCGCCAGTCGGAGATCACTAAAAATAACATTAAAGAGGTGTGTGAACTTGCAAGCATGATGTCAGACACTGTAATATGCTCTGGTCCCCTCCCTGCTTACCGTGGTGATGAGATGCATAGCAGATTGTCATCACTCAATGGCTGGATGGCTAAGTGGTGCCCGCAGAATAACATAGGTTTCATAGACAATTGGACAAGCTTTTTGGGGCAGACCTGACCTGTTGAAAAGAGATGGTCTTCATCCCTCCTGGGGTGGTGGCCGCTCTTCTTTCTAGAAATATGGCACATATTCTTAGAGTTTGTACTTGACTAACTGGGGCCCATGTCAGGAAGCAGACAGACTGGCTAAACCGCCCGTCTGCTAGCCGCCTCCAGTCACAGAAGTCAGTTTATTCTCAGCACATAGAGACTCTTTCACCTAGATATCACACTATAGAGACTGTGTCTGTTCCCCGGGCTAGAAAATACAAAAAACGTCCAAACCAATTTAAGAGTAACAAATACAAAACAGATGCAATACAGATAAACAAATGATAAAGCTTGGCTTATTGAATATCAGGTCCCTTTCTACGAAAGCACTTTTTGTAAATAATATGATCACTGATCATAACCTAGATGTGCTCTGTTTGACAGAAACCTGGCTAAAACCTGATGATTACATTATTTTAAATGAGTCTACACCCCAAGATTACTGTTATAAACATGAGCCACGTCCAAAAGGTAAAGTGGGAGTGTGTTGCTTCAATTTATAACAATGTTTTCAGGATTTCTCAGAGGGCAGGCTTCAAGTATAACTCGTTTGAAGTATTGGTGCTTCATATAACATTATCCAGAGAAACAAATGTTATACAGGCCACCAGGGCACCAAACAGATTTTATTAAAGAGTTTGCTGATTTTACATCCGAGTTAGTACTGGCTGCAGATAAAGTTTTAATTGTTGGTGATTTTAATATCCATGTAGATAATGAAAAAGATGCATTGGGATCAGCATTTATAGACATTCTGAACTCTATTGGGGTTAGACAACACGTCTCAGGACCTACTCATTGTCGAAATCATACTCTAGATTTAATACTGTCACATGGAATTGATGTTGATGGTGTTGAAATTATGCAGCCAAGCGATGATATCTCAGATCATTATTTATTTTTGTGCAAACTTCATATAGCTAAAACTGTAAATTCTTGTCCACTTCTTGTTACAAGTATGGTAGAACCATCACTTCTACCACAAAAGACTGCTTTGTAAGTAATCTTCCTGATTTATCCCAATTCCTCAGCATATCCAAAACCTTAGAACTGGAGGATGTAACAGAAACTCTTTTCTAGCATTTTAAATACAGTTGCTCCTTTACACTTAAGGAAGATTAAGGAAAACAGTCTGTCACCGTGGTATAATGAGCACACTCGCACCCTAAAGAGAGCAGCCCGGAAAATGGAGCACAGCTGGAGGAAAACAAAACTAGAGGTTTTGTATTGCTTGGCGGGGAAAGTAACCTATCTTACAGAAAAGCATTAAAAAACTGCTAAATCTGATTACTTTTCGTCTCTTTTAGAAGAAAACAAACATAACCCCAGGTATTTATTCAATACAGTGGCTAAATTAACGAAAAATAAAGCATCAACAAGTGTCGGACATTTTCTCAACATCACAGCAGTAATGACTTTATGAACTAACTTTACTTCTGAAAGTCGATACTATTAGAGATAAAACTGTAACCATGCAGCCATCAGCTACAGTATCACATCAGACAGTGCACTATAGATCCCCTGAGGAACAGTTCCACTCATTCTCTTACTATAGGAGAGGAAGAATTGTATAAACTTGTTAAATCATCTAAACCAACAAACATGTATGTTAGACCCTATTCCATCTAAGCTCCTAAAAGAGGTGCTTCCAGAAGTCATAGATCCTCTTCTGACTATTATTAATTTCTCATTGTTATTTGGATATGTCCCCAAAACCTTCAAACTGGCTGTTATTTACTGGCAGTCAGGATTTAGACAGTATCATAGTACTGAGACTGCTCTCCTTAGAGTTACAAATGACCTGCCACCCTCAATAACCATGGCTGAAGTGCCCTTGAGCAAGGCACTGAACCCCTAGTTGCTCCCCAGGCGCTGGATATATAGGAAATCCGGTGTTAGCATTCACTGTCTGCTGATGATACTCAGCTCTATATTTCTTCGCGGCCTGGTGGCGAAACAATACCAATTTGAAAAACTAACAGAATGAATAGTCGATATAAAAACTGGATGACGAGTAATTTCTTACTTGCTAAATTCTGAAAAAAACAAGGTGTTAATTATAGGGCCTAAACGCTCTGCATGTAATAACCTAGAACACGGTCTAAGACTTGATGTGCTGCTCTGGTCAAATTCTTCGTCATCAGTTAGGAACCTAGGTGTGCTATTTGATAGCAACCTTTCCTTAGAAAGCCACGTTTCTAGCATTTGTAAAACTGCATTTTAAAAATATATCTAAATTTACTTTTACATTTATCCAAAGCGACTTACAGTGCATTCAGGCTAACATTTCTTGACCTAACATGTGTTCCCTGGAATCGAAACCACAACCTTTTGCGTTGCTAATGCAATGCTCTACCACTGAGCCACAGGAACAAATTACGGCCTAGGCTCTCAATGTGAAATGTAGAAATGTTAATCCATTCGTTTATGACCTCAAAGTTAGATTATTGTAATGCTTTATTGGGTGGTTGTTCTGCATGCTTAATAAACAAACTCCAGTTAGTCCAAAATGCAGCAGCTTGAGTTCTTACTAGAACCAGGAAGTATGACCATATTAGCCGGTCCTGTCAACACTGCACTGGCTCCCTATCAAACTGTCAAGCGTTTTCTTCTTAGCTGTGCTTAACCCTCACTTGATAGGGAGGCACCACAGTTTAATCCAGTTTAATCATGAACATTAAACTGGGTTTCACTCAATAACCAGGCCTCTGTTGCATCTTTGTCGTTTTTTATTTTGTCTTCACTTTTTGCAGCCCAGATATTTTACAGGTGAAAAACCTTAAAAACCAGAACACACCAACGATTTACCAATTTGCACATTTTATGTAAAACCCGACACACAGGGCTCAAAATGATTAATTATCAGAACTTGACTCTAGACACATATGTATGTAAATAGACAGATTCCTAAAATAATTATTTGCGTTTGAATTCACAGATATTAAATTACAATTTAAACGGGAGGCAACATGAATTACATAAATAACCAAACACAATGAATCGCTCAACAATTTAATAGTTAAGCAGTGAGTTTAACCCATATAAATATTTACAATACATATTCACTCCCGTTGAACTACAATATACAATTTTAGCACTTAAATATTTTTTTATACATGCATGCTCTTAAACCATGTCTTTACAAGCAACCAATTCAGTATAACAGTATCCCACATATCAGAATTTAATCACTAAATTAAGCAAACTGCAATAAAATTGACCAACCACTATTTACACAATACATTCCGTAAACTAGCACGTGAATATTTACAACACAGAGATACTACAGCGCACAAACACAAGTGTCTTCTCCCGCCCGCACCTCAACGCCTCATCAGCGTGCAACATCAACAAGTGACACTCGCAACAAAGTCTGATTAACGTGGCGATCTTACCAGCTGTCTGTTCAGTCTTTTAAATTGGTACCAGATTCCGCACAGCTTCAGGAAAGTTTGATGAAATTGCTGCTTTCCTTTCTCGAGCTGTACTGGCGTTGTTGCTGGTTCTAGATGACACATTGATAAGGAAATGCTTTTTATCAAGCTTTTTCTGCTTGAGTGCACACAGGTGAGTGATAATTCGTTCCACCTGATCGCTGACGAGAAGGGGCGTTCGCCGCAACACAAACATCGTATAGATTTAAAAATTTTGCTTATTACTTATAAAGCCCTGAATGGTTTAGCACCTCAGTATTTGAACGAGCTCTTGTTACATAATAGTCCTCCACGTCCGCTCCGTTCTCAAAACTCTGGCAATTTGATAATACCTAGAATATCAAAGTCAACTGCGGGCGGCAGATCCTTCTCCTATTAGCGCCCAAACTCTGGAATAACCTACCTAACATTGTTCGGGAGGCAGACACACTCTTGCAGCCTTAAATCTAGATTAAAGACCTATCTCTTTAACCTGGCTTACACATAACATACTAATACACTTCTAATATCCAAATCCGTTAAAGGATTTTTAGGCTGCATTTATTAGGTAAACCGGAACCGGGAACACTTCCCATAACACCCGATGTACTTGCTACATCGTTAGAAGAATGGCATCTACGCTAATATTAGTCTGTTTCCTCTCTTATTCCGAGGTCACCGTAGCCACCAGATCCAGTCTGTATCCAAGTCAGAGGGTCACTGCCAGTCACCCGGATCCAGTACGTATCCAGACCAGATGGTGGATCAGCACCTAGAAAAGATCCTCTACAGCCCTGAAAGACAGCGGAGACCAGGACTAGAGCCCCAGAGACAGATCCCCTGTAAAGACCATGTCTCAGACGACCACCGGAGAAGACCACAGAAACAGATGATTTTCTGCCACAAATCTGACTTTGCTTGCAGCCTGGAGGATTGAACTGCTGGTTTTTCGTCTGGTCAGAGGAGAACTGGCCCCCCAACTGAGCCTGGTTTCTCCCAAGGTTTTTTTTCTCCATTCTGTCACTGATGGAGTTTTGGTTCCTTGCCGCTGTCGCCTCTGGCTTGCTTAGTTGGGGACACTTCATTTACAGCGATATCGTTGACTTGATTGCATATTATTGCACAGATACTATTTAAACTGAACTGAGCTGCATGATGACATCACTGAATTCAATGATGAACTGCCTTTAACTGTCATCTTGCATTATTGACACACTGTTTTCCTAATTAATGTTGTTCAGTTGCTTTGACACAATCTTTTTTGTTTAAAGCGATATATAAATAAAGGTGACTTGACTTGACTTGTACTTCTACTTTTTAAAGTAATTTTTAAAATCTGTAATTTTACTTTTACCTAAGTATATTTAGTTTGAAGTATTGTACTTCGCTACATTTTAAAACACATTAATTACTGAGTAAAAAATAAAAAAATTAAAAAAAAATCTCTCCCTGAAAACTACTGCAGTAAATAATGGGCAGGAGGGCAAACTGGCGCTAAAATCACAAGAAAGATGCAGACGGACAGACAGGCGTTAGTGGTGCAGACACCGCTGAAAACTAAAACCCGTCATATTCTGAAGTTGAAACTCGAAGGAATGAAGTGAACCCCTGGCTATATTTATGCTTTTATTATGCAGTGTAAGCTGTGCTTACCTAGAGAGACCAAACTAGCAGCTTATAAAATCTCGACATCAACCCTTCACAAGCATGTACAGGTAAGCTAAATACATGCATTGTTGCATTGGTGGTTAAAATTAAGCTTTGACATTTTTGCAAGAGGTTTTTGCACAAATTAGCCAAAAAGGACAGTGGTGCGGAGTGTGTGATATATATCTTTCTGCGATAATATCATAATTGTTTTAATGATGTGTGCATGCATTTATAGTGCGTTCTTTCACTGTGTGATTTAGTCTGCTAAATGCATTTAGAACGATCACAAATTTGAAGATGTAGGGGCAGAAAATTTATATATTTATATCATTTCATATACTATATCATCAAAATCACACAAAGAATGCTGTCTTTTCCTCCAAAAATCATCATGTTTACATATAGATTTTTATTTATTTATTTATTTTTACAACAGTTCAGTAAACAAGTTAATTAAGAGACTTGCGTTTTAGACACCATATTGCCTGTTTTGCTCTATTTCTACAACAAAAAATAATTCCAAACACAGCCACCAAAGCACAGTTTTGCGTCTCTGAGCGACATGACAGTGTTTTGTTCCTGAATGAATCAACCGTTTAAATGATTCGGTTCAATCGCAATGACTCACTTATTAACAGTGACTTGCTGTATCTTTTGATTTTTTTTTTGTTAATAATTAATTTCTTATAATTTCAAATGAGTATTCAACATTTTATGTTTTGTATATCAAAACATTATTAATGCATTTTGTAACTGCAGGTTAAATGCATTCTTGTCATCATGCGTAACACGATTGTCTCTGTGTTGTGCTGTGTAGAACTCAACAGCGGTGGTCAGGTTTGGCTATCACACTCACACTCATGCTGGCAGCCATTCACTCTGTTGTGATCAGGGATGCCCTGAAATTAAAATTCTTGGATGAAGCCAAACAAAATGAAACACTGGGCCGAATACGTTTTTCAAGTTTTTTTCCCCCATTTTTTTACCATTGCATAAATGTGTTTTGTCTTGCTTTCAAAAGAAAAAATCGATTACAAAACAACAATTTAAAAATATTTACTTAACACTGAATTTTTTTTTAACATTCTAGCAGACATTATACCAATAAAACACAACTTAATTTAAAAATAATAAGTTAGTAAAATAATATTTGTTGGCCATTTTTGAGCCCCCCTTCTTGAATATGACATGTATTTTTTACTGTACATATAAATGCAGCCTTGATGAGCAGAAGAGACTTCTTTTAAAACATTAGAAAATATTACAGATCCCAGTCTAAACACTGTGTGAATGCTATAATAAACAGAGCTGTTGTAATTATTATTTTCATTATTATTTTAATCTTTCATTATTTTATTTTACAGAACAACAGTAAAACTACAATAATAGCATTTATTGATGTTGATGGAGTTCTTGCTTTTTCTCAACTTTTATTTTGGCAGAAACCCGCAGGAAGACCTCCGTGCTTCTTTTGTTTTGTTTCTGATGCAGAAAAGCTAGTTCATGCGTTCATGACCTCTAGACTGGACTATTGTAATGCACTGCTAGCTCATTGTCCTGCATCTTCAATAAACAAGCTACAGGTAGTCCAAAATGCAGTGGCTAGAGTCCTTACCAGGTCATATAAGTGAAAGAGAAAGTGAAAGTCGTGACATTTGTCAAGTATGGTAACCCATACTCGGAATTGGTGCTCTGCATTTAACCCATCCAAGTGCACACACACAGCAGTGATATGTTTGTAAATCTGCAATCAATCCTCAATCTTATCACTTGTATATGTTTTCGATTAAAACTCATTATTTTCTGAAGAAAGGTTTGTTTTTAATCCTTTAAAGAGTTGAAATCAATACAGCCCGGTTTAGACTCCGTAATGAAATGAATTCATGATCTCCGAATGTAACATCGTGATGTGTGTAATACTGTTAATGAACAGGTTTGTGTGAGTAACAGAGAAGACGCGTCTGATCTCGCTCCCTATCTAGTGAAGCAGTTCATCATAAACACGCTGCTTGCTCACTAGCGAGTGATGCACTTCTCGCGAGATTCAGAGGTTGAACGATATCAAGAACTGAAACACACTTACACTGAAAGATGAAAAGATGAACAGTTAAAGAAAAGGTGTGGAGTTAGTTTATATCTACATTTGATCATTCATCATTGATTATATAACTGACAACAGCCTAAATATACAGAGACTCATATGTAGTCATGTTTAAAGCTTTATCTTTTGATTCCGAAGCTTGTTTATATTGATTTAAAATAAAAGCTTAATAATTACTGTTAGACTAAATGACTTGTGTAACGGATTAAGGGTATAGTGATTATCTAAATCATATAATTATAATAAATGATCATCAGTGCAATCCAGATGATGTTATGTTCGGAAGTGTTTTAGTGCTCTGTAATTTGGAGCAAGAGGAACTGGGAGAGTGATTTATTGTCACTTTGGTCAAATTGTGGTTTTGCTTAAAGTTTATCAGAGTCTTAAGCTGGAGTACAGCATCTAAATACAACAAGAACAACAACACAGACATGTAATGAACCTCTAATACACTCACAATGACTGCACGGAAGTGTAATCTAATACAATCTACAAATCAATACGCACCAAATGTAGATCATAAATGCCTAAATACTAGTTCTCTGTATGATCTGTGTTCTTTTATTCATTTCTAGTTCTAGTTTTGAGTGTTTTTGTTTAATCTAATCCCTTTCTAGTGTGCTGACTGGTTGACTAGGGAGCTGATTGAGACACACCCAGAGATTAGATTGGGTTTATTATCTGTTAATTATTCTGATCTTAAACACAGAGAAGCTCCTGCTGAAGAGACTGAGACACACACTGTTATAAAGATGGAGATTATTAAAGAGGAGAGAGAAGACATGACATCACAAATTAAGAAGTATAATAAAATAAAATAGCCAAAAAATTATTTTGTGTAACATTAAACCTGTGTCGTCTTCTGAAGTAAAAGCAATGAAAATCATTCATTTACATCACTAAATTAAGCAAGTGTATCTAACAAATACCGTGAAATTTGGGTGATCAACTTAACCTATTTTATATTATTTTATCAAACTGAATAAATTTCCAACCATTGCCCGTTCCTGCAGTGTGTGTGTTTCACTCCTGCCACTTTCACAACGTGGGTCATTCCTGGTATTCAGTGCCTTTCAGACATTATCAAATGTAGAAAATCAAAGCAGTTTTTAAAGTGCCCCTATTATGCCATTTTCAAGGTTCCTACTGTTGATTTGGGAGTGTCCTACAACAGGTTTACATGCATGCCGGGTCAAAAAACACTTGTTTTCTCAAAATATACTTAAATTTCACCTCAGTTCTCAGTGATCCGTAAACGATTCTGAGATTCTTGAGTTCTGAGATTCAGTCTCTCTAAACCCCTCCTTTCCGTGAGCCTGCTCTGCTCTGATTGGTCACATGGCCCAGTCCATTCTGAATGGATCTGTTTAGTAGTTTATATGCAGTCCTTTGGCATCTCCCTGTGTTATTGTTTGGTACGGCAGGTTGACTTGTGCTTATTTGATAAAAGTTACTTTATAATGGAGATTTACATACTCTTAAGTACTTTTAAGTTGTACAGAATATCTGCAGTGTGTATGTTTCCAAAAAAGAACACTGAATGTTTAAATCTAACTTGAATTTGTTTTGTTTGAAAATAATTACGTGGATTGTAAAAGTATTAGCACTAGAATACAATTTTTTATGTGAGTAGAAAAGGTAAGGAGGGCTTGCAGTATTGAGAGCAGTTGAGAACCACTGCCATAACTGAATGACAGCATGGGAGAAAATGTATAGAGATAATAGATGGTGCTGATGTTGGTACTGTGGAATAACTTGAATGCAGAAATAGGCATCCCTCAGGTCCACGGTAACAAACCAGTCCCCAGCTTGGATCTGCGCAAAGATCTTTTTTAATGTTAGCATCTTGAATTTCCCTTTGTAAGAGGGAAAAATTCTGATGGCGCAGGGCCAAAATGGGGCGCAAACCCCCGTCCTTCTTTGGAAAGAGGAAGTAGCAGCTAAAGTCCAAAGGAGGAACCTCCTCTACCGCTTCCTTTAGGAGGAGAGATGTAACTTCCTGCTCTAGGACAGAAGCCTCTAGGACAGGGGTTCCCCAAACTTTTCCATTCCACAACCCATTCCACAACACACCTAGGGGGGGGGGGGGGGGGGGGGGGGGGGGACCAAGTATAATCTATTTATTTGGGATCAAAAAACAATTGACATTACTGTAAGCTTAAGCTTAATTAAACATTTAATATGGCAGAAATTAAGTATTTAAGATAACCGTTTTATTTCATAGTACAACTGTAAAATGTAACTACTAATATTTCATTGTTTGCAGAGGTTAAAATCTTAAACATGTCCACAGGGCCAGCACAAGCCCCTATTTATACACTCACAATTAAACACCACCTTTAAGATGCATGTGAAAGACTTCAGATGTTGTTTTTTGATACAGTTGCACTAAAATAAAAGCAGACACCAGCATGTTTTCTGATTTTTTTCATAGGCTACTGCAATGTACAAAAACAACAACAACAACCACTAGTACAGCTGCAAATGCAAATGAAGTGTATGTACAGCCCTGAAGTGGCCATCTAAAGATTTGGGAGAATTCCAGGTGAGCAGATCCATGTAAATGCTGTTCAGGACACAAAAAGCAAAAGTCTCTGTAGTTAATTTTCAATAAGAGACACTGAAATCTGTTCCAGGCTTACAGCTGTGCTCGTACAGCTGAAATCCCGTCGCTGGTGTGCACAGATATTCATAGGGGTTAGAAACATCTTACATATTAATATATGGTGTAAATATTATGCACGCAATAAAGGCTGATTTAAATTTCTGCTTCGGACCTAGACTTTACGCAGTAGGCTATGCGTCAGTTTTCATTTATATTTCTGCGTCGTTGTCCGCGTACACATACAACCCGCCAGTCTGCAATGTCCACGGGCCTGTTGCTGGTGTAACCCGCAGTACCACGACAAAAGAAGAAGAAGAAGCGGCTCGTCAGAGAAGCATTATAGCCGTGACGGCTGCAAATAAATATCAAATCATTAAATCATTATTTAAAACTACAAAAGGAGACAACAACAGAACAGCAGAAGACGTGGGATTCTTTCAATCTCCACAATGACTTGTACAGAAGTATAAATCAGCCTTAAAGGTTAGCCTTCCCCTTACCAAGTGTAGTGAATATGATGGATTATTTATAAAATGTCAGTTGATTTATTAAATTTGGATATGCTCATGTTGCATCATATTTATTTTTATGCATTTATACAGCATTGCGCATTATAACTAATCACACACGATTCTGTTAAGCTTATGAATACAGTGGTCAAGGGTGGGGGGGCAGCATAATGACAATAAAGTTGAATCTAATCTAATCTAATTACTATAAAATAAGATCTCTGTCCTTTTTGACGTGCCAGCCCTATGTCCATAAAAACTTGAAACACGCTCACTCCGTGATCAGCACTGCGAGTGTTGGTAAACTCATTGCGGGGTTCAGCACAGAAAATGCATTCACGATCCTTCCATGTGTGTAGAGCGGAGCAACCCAACACGTTTTTTAGCAAAGCATAAGAAGCAAAGCACAACTATCTAAAACAGGTTGGAGATTAAAATAATTGTGAAATATATATATATATATATTATAAATAAAGAGATGTGTCTCATTTTAAAGGGGGGGGGGGAAGACACTAAAAACCGAGATGACAAATTTACTTACAAACCCGATTCCAAAAAAGTTGGGACACTGTACAAATTGTGAATAAAAACAGAATGCAATGATGTGGAAGTTTCAAATTTCAATATTTTATTTCAGAATAAACATAGATGACATATCAAAATGTTTACAAACTGAGAAAATGTATCATTTTAAGGGAGAAATAAGTTGATTTTTAAATTTCATGGCATGAACACATCTCAAAAAAATTTGGGACAAGGCCATGTTTACCTCTGGTGTGGCATCCCCTCTTCTTTTTATAACAGTCTGCAAACGTCTGGGGACTGAGGGAGACAAGTTGCTCAAGTTTAGGAATAGGAATGTTGTCCCATTCTTGTCTAATACAGGCTTCTAGTTGCCTCAACTGTCTTAGGTCTTCTTTGTCGCATCTTCCTCTTTATGATGCTCCAAATGTTTTTCTATGGTGAAAAGATCTGGACTGCAGGCTGGCCATTTTCAGTACCCAGCTCCTTCTTCTACACAGCCATGATGTTGTAATTGAGTGCAGTATGTGGTCTGGCATTGTCATGTTGGAAAATGCAAGGTCTTCCCTGAAAGAGACGGACGTCTGGATGGGAGCATATGTTGTTCCTAGAACTTGGATATACCTTTCAGCATTGATGGTGCCTTTCCCGAAGTGTAAGCTGCCCATGCCACACGCACTCATGCAAACCCCATACCATCAGAGATGCAGGCTTCTAAACTGAGCGCTGATAACAACTTGGGTTGTCCTTGTCCTCTTTAGTCTGGATGACATGGCGTGCCAGTTTTCCAAAAGAAACTTCAAATTTTGATTCGCTCTGACCACAGAACAGTTTTCCACTTTGTCACAGTCCATTTTAAATGAGCCTTGGCCCAGAGAAAAACGCCTGGGCTTTCTGGATCATGTTTAGATATGGCTTTCTTTTTTGACCTATTAAGAGTTTTAGCCGGGCAACGGCGAATGGCACGGTGTATTGTGTTCACCTACAATATTTTCTGGAAGTATTCCTGAGCCCATGTTGTGATTTCCCATTACAGTAGCATTCCTGTATGTGATGCAGTGCCGTTCTAAGGGCCCGAAGATCACGGGCATCCAGTATGGTTTACCGGCCTTGACCCTTACGCACTGAGATTGTTTCCAAGACTCTCTGGAATCTTTTGGATGATATGCGGTTTCTTTTGGGGCACTGTAGATGATGATAACTTTCAAACTCTTTGCATTTTTCTCTGAGAAACTCCTTTCTGATACGGCTCCACTATTTTTCGCCGCAGCATTGGGGGAATGGTGACTCCTCTGCCCATATTGACTTCTGAGAGACACTGCCACTCTGAGAGGCTCTTTTATACCCAGTCATGTTCCCCAATTGACCTAATAAGTTGCAAATTGGTCCTCCAGCTGTTCATATATGTACATTTAATTTTTTCCGGCCTCTTATTGCTACCTGTCCCACTTTTTTGGAATGTGTAGCTCTCATGGGAAATCCAAAATTGAGCAATATTTGGCACGCAAATGACATTTCAAAATGTCTCACTTTAAAAACATTTGATAATGTTATCTATATTCTGTTGTAAATAAAATATAAGTTTATGAGATTTGTAAATTATTCCATTCCTTTTTACTCACAATTTGTACAGTTGTGTCCCCAACTTTTTTGGAATCGGGTTTGTACTTTTGCAATGGTTAAATAAATGTTAAGCAATATTTTCAAAAGATTTTTGAACTTTGGCACATTTTTTTCTCTATATACAGATGATATGGCAAGTGTTACGTCCAGAGGCGAAGTCTTTATTGATTTATATTTTCTTTAATGTGTGTTGTTGTTTTTTTTCTTCTTTCTTTGTTTCTTCTTGGCTCCTCCTACTCAATATGCCTGGCAGGTAGTTGATTGCTCCCAGCTGTAACTGCTTACCAATTAAGAGTGAGCCAGCATAAAAGCAGCGTTCCAGCTACCAGACTGGGAGAAAACTGTTCCCCCAAGAGCTTTCTCCAGAGCGGTGTCTTTGTCCTGCCCAGCCTGTTCCTGCAGTTACAGTTGAAAGTGAAAGTGACTTGACATTCAGCCAAGTATGGTGACCCATACTCAGAATTTGTGCTCTGCATTTAACCCATCCAAAGTGCACACACACAGAGCATAAACACACACACACACACACACCCGGAGCAGTGGGCAGCCATTTTATGCTGTGGCGCCCGGGGAGCAGTTGGGGGTTCAGTGCCTTGCTCAAGGGCACCTAAGTCATGGTATTGAAGGTGGAGAGAGAACTGTACATGCACTCCCCCCCCACCCACAATTCCTGCCGGGGGCCCGAGACTCGAACTCACAACCCTTCGATTGGGGAAGTGGGACTCCTCCTAAACCTCTATAATAAATAGGCCACGACTTCCCAACAAAGTTGGTGGTTGTTCAGCTGTTTAGCATTCTGCTTTGTTTTTATTGTAGAATTGTTGTGTCTATTTGTTTATTGTGATATTCTGTAACACTTTACTTTTGTCAACTAAAAGTGTTACGCTCACATAAAACATGTTACTATATATCTTCAGGATTCATGATTGTAAATTTTCATGTTTGGTATCATTTTAAAGGTCTCGTGCGATTGGTAAAATGGTCTCAAATGTTCACAGTAGTAGTTCATTTATATTATGAGAAAAGATTGAAAACTTTTGTAGAATTGTGTTCTGCTGTGAGGAAGGGTGTGTGTCCCCCTTTAGGGGTCTTTGAGAATGTTTATCTCCAGCCAGTTTGTGACCCTGATGTGATCACGGGAATCTAAAAGAACCAAAAGGTCTTTTATGTTTTTACAGCTGATTTGAAGATTTCTTTGTTATCTGGTCTGAGTATTTAAGGGAAGTGACAAAAAACACTACTGTGCGATTCTGTTGCCAGAAAGCCCGTAGTGTGGAGTATATTTCATATGCTCCATACTATGTATCTTCCTGAAGTCAGGTATACTATTATGTAATTGTGTTAAACACATTGTCTATTTGTGCCGTACAGAGCACACTGTATAGTTGTTTGTGCTACTACATGTGCACATTGGCTAGTTAAGTTTATTCTCTAAAAACACCTGAGTGCTTTGCTATGCATTTTAGACCATGTTTCTTAAATTAGGATCACTGTACATGTGTGACTATGTTAAATTTGTGTGCCTCCTGCATGGATCACTTGGCCGTTCCCAATATGGCTACAGTGTCTTTGTGCAGAAGCAAAGTTGCAACACAACTACAATGTGATTTACAATTACATTATCCTTTCTAAATTGGCTTCTAATTATTTTCATTATGTAATTGGCATGATTACAATTTTACCTGACTGATAATAAATTGTTATATTTGATTTATTCTGCATTATTCTTAAATTCATTATTACTATTAGATTAAAGCGAAGGTATTACCTCAAATCTGTGTTCAGGATTGTTCATACGAAAGGTTTAATAGATGGAGCATGGGGCACATCAATTGAGTCCATTTCGATTTCTGACTATCACTGTCTTAAATAAGTTGCAGTTTTCGTTAAATATATAAAAAACTATGCTTTTTTTTTGTACGAGTAAGCAGAGCGCGACTGACCTTAAAGGTAGACATTTGCCCTGCATTCCAATGTTTAACATCAGACTGACGAGTTTGTGTTCGGGAAGCGCATTCAACGGCCGAAATGTTACTTCTAAAGCAATACCGGGTCTGCAATGAACGAATAATTTAAAGTATGGGATTTTCAGAATACTCAAATATCTAAATTAATAAAACAATTGATATCTGTGATCAGCTTTCGATAGAAATATTGCCCCAATTCAATTAGCACGTGAAATTGGAGTCAGATTAAACATGGAGCTAGACTAAAATTCAAACTAAATCCTGATAAATTCAGAAGCGCCAATAAAAGACCGAATACGCATTAAACCTTCGACCAGGCCGCTGGATTCCGCTTTTTGGGCTGGCGGGTGGATCCTTACAGCGGCTAGCTCCGTGTCATGTTTCCCGAGCATGGCTCCTTGCAGCTCAACAGCAGTCTGAATCGGGCTTGCATTCGCTGGGTCCATTGCTGGCCAGATTATTCTGTAGTGAGGAGAGGTAAGACCCAAAAGCGAAATGCAAAAGAAGACTTTTAATAGGGAAATAGCAGTTGTAACAGAGAAACAAGTCTTCAGATAAATAAAAAAAAGGCAGCCGAGGGAGCAGGCACACAAACGGTGAACAGAAAGTCTCTTTTCGATGTAAATCAGTAACAGAAAGTCCTTCCTCGTTAAACGGGTCAGCACACTGTCAGCGCACAGGGAAAGGCGTTCGCTGTCCTCCTTTCTCTCTAAAGAAACAAGGTCAGATGGCTGGAGAGGAGACTGTGCAGGAGGCTCGTCAGCGTCGGCCGGACAGGACAGAGTGCAGAGCGACAGGTAAGTACAGAGCACAGTTAAATCAGACCTGAGACTGAAGGTACAATATGCAGGACAGGACAGGACAGGACAGGACACGACAGGAATAAAGGGTTAGTGCAGCTTCATGCATCAATAGCAAACGAAATAATCTGGCAAGGAGCGAGGAAAAAAGGGGAACTAGAAATAGCAAAGTTGATTAGAGGAAAGAGAGAACAGATGTGAATCAATTAGCGCGGTAGAGGAGAGATAATGGGAAACAGCAGAAGGGAAAAAAAGGAGAAGGGAAACCGAAACCATGACAAGCTGACTGTATTTACTTTAAAATGAGACCTATCAGAGCATTTTAATGAGAACCAGTGTGAGTACCACATGCGTGTAATACTGGGTGTCATACCAGTGTCAGTATACCTGAGATCAGTGCATCCCTACTTCAGAATATTATTTCTCCAAACTGTGCCTTATTGCTTTAAAACAAAAACTGTATTGCTATTGTCAACTACAAACCTGAGCTAATTTGATGAGTTCATATTAAGAAATGAACGCAGCAGAAAATAAAACATTGCTTAAAATTCCTTATTTGTAGATTATATGTGCTTAGAAAATAAAGTGCACAATACATTTCAAATGAAAGTTTATGCAGTGATCTCAACAGGCCTAGTGCAAAATGTCGACATTGCAATTGACGTTTATTTATAAATACTACATATTAATATGTATAATGTAAATAAAATGTATAATGCTCTGACTTTCTGTCTGTGGGGTGTCAGCTTCCTTCCAAGTGGCTTTAACAGCACCTCAAAGCAGAAAATTCCACTGTTGATCACTTTCTTAGAGGCTGTGGCTTCTTTGAGGTTGGCCTTTCGAAGAAAAAAAAACTTGACACCCAGATACACTGGGAGGTCACTGCAAAGACAGAGAGACTCTCCACCCACCTGTGCAAAGTGAAGGGAGTCATTTGCAAAAGGATTATAACAGTGTAAGTGGTAACTGAACAATCACCATAAACTGAGGCTATCAACAACAATTTTGTGCATGTAATCAAAAAAATCGCTGGTCTCTGATCTGGCCTTCTGGAAGAAAAGCCAGGGAAGCCAGGAAAACTGTAGACAGACAGAGAAGTCATCAATCAAGTCATCAGAGCCATTGGCTTCTGCCTATTCTTAAAAATGGAGTTCAATTTGGAAATTTAGCTGCAAATGCAAGTGATCTTTACAGTCCTTGATTCCATGTGTCTGAAATTCATGTACTTTCAGGAAGCATTGGAGCCCTGTAGTAACTGACAGGCCCTATCAACAAAGATGAACAACACTAATTAAAGGCATACACACTCTTATATTCTCCGGTGGTTCCAAAGACATTTCAGATCCAGTGATGGTGTGCTTGGTGCTGCAATGAATGTGAGACAGTTTCTCACATGAGAAATCTTTTGCCTGCTATCCTCTCTCTGTTTTTCTTTTTCTTTTTCTTTTTCTTTTTAAGAGCTCAGGACTGCTCCTTTTAGATATGAATACTGAAAAGTAAGATCAGATGTTTTATCAAAGCTGTTATGATATTTACATTTAGAATGTAATGCAAAAGGCCAAGTGAAAGAAAGAAAAAACATTGCTTCTATGGGGTTCAGCCTTTTCCATTTTTATATTTTGCTTAAAATAAGTATCTACTAAAAACAACAAATGCACATAATAATCAAAACACCCTCGTCATGAGCAGAAAACAAAGTTAACTAGCAATTCCACAGTTTAAGTTGTCTACCAATAATTTTACCAGTTTTAACAATTATAATTCTTTTGAAATGCTCTTAGCACACTGATTAAATGCTAAATGTAGATGAAAAAGTCACCACAAACCTGGTTTGAGCGGTCAGAATAGCTGAGTCATTCTATAATTAGGGGTACATGTCATGTCCATGGACTCTATTATCAATTTTACTCGTTTTTCAATTATTTTTCACTTCAAACAATGATAACTGTTATATCAGGGGACATTTCTAATTCATTTAATACAAAAAAATAACAGATATCAACTTTTATTCTGCAGAAATGGCATATTCTGTATTGGAATTTGCTGTTTTTGTGCTGTCCGATTTGGTAAATGTGAGTTTTTGCAATTCAGATTAGCTCTAAAATACATGTTTCTATCTATATCTCTTATAAATATTTGTCCACAATAATCATTAAATTATGAGAAAGATGTTTTAAAAATATTTTGCTCATGCATCTACATTAAATCATCCATTTTGCACATGTCGGAGAAATCAGTGTCAACTTTGTTACTCCCTATAAAACCCCTACAATTCAGCAACTGTTTGTTCCAAAGTCACATGTCCAACATCAGATGACATATTTTCCTTTTTTGGAGGGAAATTTGAAGACAGTGTGGAAAGTCATAACTTCTCCTCTTCAATATTTCATCCACATTATTGTCTGCACATAGAGTAGATTAACTGACCGTCAACTGTGTTTTCAACATGTTCTGGTGAACTTGCGTCATATGTTATATTTATAAATATGTAGACAAAGAATATAAAAACAAAAGTCAATCAAGGTCATGGACTAACTATTCCAAGGTCAGCAGTTTGCACAGTGCACCAAAAATGGCCGAAATGTCAACTGTGTTACCCATCAGCTGTAACAGTTGACAATGTTGATAATTCAGTGTCAATCTATTTCTGCTTAGTCATGACTTCATTAACCGTTATAATTATATAATATATATTTACTAACGTTAAAATATATATTATGTGTGTGTGTTGATGATGCTTTATGGATACTAAGTTCTTTCTTACCTGTCAACTGTGTTATGTGTGGTTTTTATGTTATAAATCTTTCAAATGTGAACTAATCTGTCAGAAAAAAGATGGGGACAGCTCTAGAGATGGGTGTCTTTGGTAAGGATGGTGAATAACACTAAATTCAGCATACTGTGGATTTATGTGAAAGAAAAGTATCATCCTTCATGATGTTATAAAATGTTTGGTATAAATAAAGTATTAAGTATAATGCACTGAGCTTTCAATTAACCGTGAAGACATGAGCCAGATAAAGAGAACAGAGAGGACTTCTATTTTATTTTATTTTATTTTATTTTACTTTTCTCAAGATCCATACTGAGCATTTTCAGATCACTTTCACTCTGACAGTCAAAATCACTTGTTTTTAACCCACCATCAACAAAGTTGAAATTGTATTTATATCCTGGAGAAAACTGAGACCGAATAAGATGCATTAATTGTTAAGTTTAATTTCTTAAATTCCTAACGAGTTTAGTAAATCAACAGTTCTGTCCAATCCTTTGTAACATGAAGATCGAGATACTTGACTTTATTCATGATTGAGAACATCACAAATGCTCTGTAGTTGGTGTTATATTTGCGATCACTTCGCACGTGTTTACATTTAGATACAAGTCAGAACATTTTGAAAAAAAAATATCAGCGGTATAAATAGCTTTGGAAATCTGTGTTTTCGATCCTTTATCTTCTCACTGGAGGTTTTTTCTGTCTGTGAATTTCTATTATTTTAAGCGTGTGAACGGGACTTTTATTTTGGTGTGGTGACGTGACGTCATAAGTCTGCGCCGCACTCCTGCATCTGTGATTCTGCTGAAGAAAGGTTTGTGTTTTTAATCCTTTAAAGAGTTTAAATCAATACAACCCGTTCGAATGGTTTTATAGAGAACTTTGAAATGAATCGCTTATTTTTAAAATATGATTTTATAATGCATATAACAACATTAATGAACATAGTTTTTATGAGTAAAGCACATCCACACACGAGTAACAGAAAAGATGCGTCTCATTCCGTTCCCTTTTGTTGTAAATCAGTACATTATAAACACTCTGTTTGGTCATTTTCGAATACTGATAGAGAAACTGAGCTTTTTTTAAACCAGTTCAGACCGAATCAAATGCTTGTGAAAATGATTGACTGTTTGTAAGCACTTGAATCACAGCACGCTGATAACACACTACAGTACAGCAGTGTAAATACAACACACACACACACACACACACACACACACACACCTGGAATGACTGCAGTACAGCAGTGTAAATACAACACACACACCTGGAATGACCTACTCCTCTCACAATGTTTTTATAAAAATGAAAATGAAAGTGTTTTTCAATATAATCTGTATGCACCAACTGTAAATCATAAATGCCTAAATATTAATTCTCTGTATGATCTGTGTTCTTTTATTCATTTGTAGTGCTAGTTTTGAGTGTTTTTGTCTAATCAGGTGATTAACTCTCACTCTGACTGACTCCCTCACTAGTGTGCTGACTACTGAACTAGGGAGCTGATTGAGACACACCCAGAGATTTAGATTGGGTTTATTATGTGTTAATTATTCTGATCTTAAACACAGAGAAGCTCCTGCTGAAGAGACTGAGACACACACTGTTATAAAGATGGAGTTTATTAAAGAGGAGAGAGAAGACGTGAAGATCGAAGACACATTCAGAGTCAAACATGAAGATACTCAGAAACACACAGAGATGGCGTCAGTTAAAGAGGAGAGAGAAGATGTGAAGATTAAAGAAGTATTCAGTCTGAAACAAGAAGAGTCTGAGGAACAAACAGGTTTTCATTCTCAAAGTCTTTCTTCACTCAATCTGTGTCATGAATCTCTTTATCTCTGTTAAATTAATGATGTCACACATTAAATTAGCTATTTAAATAGCCAGTAATTTGTGTAACATTAAACCCAATATCTCCTTCTGAATTAAAAACTATGGAAATTAATCAATTTCTCTCACTTAGCAACATTGTTAGGGTTTTAGGTTTTCGGGGTTTTGGGTGTGATTGTGTTTTTGTTATTTTTTTTAAAACAAATTAAAAAATAACAAAATAATAATTAGATAAACGAATAAGGTAATAACAATACTAATTTTATTTTACAGAAAATGTTACTTGTTAACATACAGGCCTGTGACTTGTATTTTATATGATACTGTTTGATAAAAATCTTTGACAGTAATTTCTTCATTTTTATATTTTGTGCCTCATTCTGTAATAAGCCACGTCAGATCAGAAAATTAAGTAATTTTAAAACACTTGACTGATGCTTTGGAGTGAAATCATGTTGTAATGTTCTCAACAACAGGTTTATAAGCACTTCTCATTAAGTTTGAGAGGATGTTAGGAGTGTGTTGCTTAATCAGATGCAGGTTATAAGCGACTCAGACTCACAGCGCTCGCAGAGATGAGCAGCATTTACTACTGGCACTGTGCAAATATTTATTTCATTAAAAATCGCAGCCTTTGCATCAAGCCAAATCACGATTCCAGTTGGATTTTGATTAATCGTTCAGCCTTAAACAGTATCTAACAAATACACTTATTTTGTAAAAAGCAAACCATGAAATTTGTTGTCAACATTAGATTTTTTGTCATCTCAGCATCGCTCAAAATAATAACTTTTTAATGGAAATAAGATTGAGTTAGACACTTTCTTAAAAGTAACGAAAGCTTTTTTTATGTTTTTTACAATTTAATGTGATGCACATGGAAACTGATAATATTCAAAACTTCACAAAATCTGTTCTCCAAAATACATATTTGTGGCTCACTGTGCAGTAACATGCACTCTAATGTGATTGGGAATTTTGGGAATTTTTTGATTTTCAAATAAACGTTGTGAAAACAAGCTTTTTTCTTACAATAATGTTTTTCTGTTAAAACAACTGCATTTATTCAGCAACCATAATTGCAAAACAATTTAGTTGAAATCCATCCCGCACAAACGGCTCATGACAGAACACAGTCTGTCTGAGTTACACTTTCATTTAAGCAGAATATCTCACACAGAGATCGCTAAACTCCAGCTTACTTGTTTGTCAGTGTTTTCAGATCAATGTAGACGCTTCTGTACACATGCGTGGTTGCCAGATTGCAAAATTGACAGATTGAGTAAACACCGGGTACGAAACTGTATCCTTTTAACAAAGAAGCTCTGATTTGGGGATTTGAACTCTTGATATCTGGCAACTACAAAAATGAAACCTCATGTAGTAGAGGTATGTCCAGCAGTCATAATATTTTGTCTAGAAAGCTTTAAGTAAAGTTTTTATTTTTTAATTACATTTTAGTTTTTTTATCATCATCTTATATCATGTTGGTATAGTCACAGTTATCTCTAATTTACATTTACATAATTTACATTGTCATCTCATTATCATCTTGTTTTAGTCATGGGAAAAAAGCTCTTTAACAAACATTTTTCGTCATAGTTTTTATTCATATCAAGCTAAAGTAAAGCACCTCAAATGACATTTATATTTTATCGTTTAACAGATGCTTTTATCCAAAGCAAATTACGAATAAAGACAACAATAGAAGCAATCAAACCAATAAAGGGGCAAACAATATAAGTGTATTGACAAGTCTCATTTCTAGCACCACAAAAGTTGTCTTTAGACATTTTTTTTGAAAATGGCTTTGATTTGATGCGAGCAGCTACTGGCAACCAGTGCTAATTGATGAAGAGTGGTGTGACGTGTGCTTTTTTTGGCTTGTTTAAGTCCACTCTTGCTGTAGGAATTCAGGATCAGTTGCAGAGGCTTGACAGTGCATACTGGAAGGCCTGCCAAGAGACCATTGCAAATAGTTTTGTGTGGATAGAACAAGAGCTAGGACTAGACAAGTGCCTGTGTTTCCTAATGTTGTGTAAGGAAAACGTGCAGGACTGGGCAGTTCTAGCAATGTGGTCTGTGAAGTTTAACTTATTATATATCACAACTGCAAGGTTCCTGGCTGTTTTGGATGGAGTTATAGTTGATGAACCTAGCTGAATGGAGAGGTTGTGCAGTGGCAGTTCTGTTGTCTTTGGTTGAGTTGAAGGTGGTGGTCCTTCATCCAGCAAGAAATGTCTGTCAGGCAGACAGAGATGTGAGCAGCTACCATTGGATCATCTTGCTGCTATTAAAGGGTTGTGTGTTTTTAGCATAGCAGTGATGGGAAAAGCCATGTTTCTGAATGACAGATCTTAGAGATGACATGTAGAAGAAGAAGAGAAGTGGTCCAAGCACTGAGCCCTGAGGCACTCCAGTAGCTAGATGTTGCAACTTAAACATCTCGCCCCTCCAGGACACCCTGAAGGACTTACCTGAGATGTCAAACTTAGAGCTCTGCATGGGCCTTAAATCAAGCCATAGCCCTGCCCTGGCCTGAGACTTTCAAGCACTAGCCAGGCCCATGTCCAACAGTTTATTAGAATTCTCGGCACGAGTCTGACTTTGAGCCCTGTGTCATGATCACTTGCATTTTTTTCTTAACAGTGGAAACAACTGAAAATACGCAGTCATTTTTCCTCATATATATATATACATTCATGGTCAGAATTGTTGGTACCCTTCTTAAATATGAACAAAGAAACCTGTGAAAATAAATCTGCATTGTTAATCCTATTGATCTTTTATTTAAAAAAAATCACAAAAACTTAACTGTTCATTGGAGAATGAGAATGTTAAAATGGGGGTGTAATCTCGTTATGAATTTGAGAGCCCTGGCTTGCACTGGCCCGACAGTGGAAAAGTGGCTAGTGAGTCTGACCAGGTGTGTGAGCCTACAGCATCCTGTGCCACCATTACAGTGCTTTTGGAGTTTGTGGGAGTGGAAGAAGACCCCAACAATGCTGCTTGAGGTGATGGTGGGATGTTGCTTAAATTTTTTTGTTATTCTGAGGAATTGGATATGGAATTTCTGTTGAATCTCATGTCCCCAATGGTCCTGTCAACCTCTTTATCTCCTACGTCATCTTCATCGTCACTGCTGGTGCTGCCCAGCATTAAGCCAGTTTCTTTGCCCTGTACCAAGTTTCCTTCATCACTACTCCCTCTCAGCCTCCGTCTCCCAACTCCACTGCAAGATTCAGCCTCTCTTTCAGACCCACCGCCGCAGATGGTTACCTTCAGCCACAGGGCTTTTTTTCTGTAATGCAATGCTGTGATGATAATTCTCAGGTCTTCCAGTCAGCAGCTTTACCCACTCAAGTAGATCCTCTGCCTCCAGGCTCTGTGCCCATCAGCTCCACCAGAGATCATTGTCTTTACTGCACCACCTGGCTCCCTTATGCCTCTGGTTCCACCTTGGTCAGACATCACTCTGCCTGTGTCATGGACACCATTCCTCTGGCTCTGTCTTGGTCCTCAGTCACACCAGCTCTGCCTCAGTCCTCTGGCTCTCTGTCTCCACCTAATCTCCACCATGGCTCCTGCCTCTTTCAACTCCCCTGTGGACTGTTATCCTGGCTGTTCTCTGAGTCACCACCTGGCTCTTCTTGCTTCTGGCTTCTCCCACGATCATCACACCTTGATTTCTCCCGCCATCTTTGTCACTAGTCTCCAGCCCTTTTCCAACACCTCGTCCCCCTCCAGAGCCCTTTCCTTCCTTCCCTCCCTCCTTCCTACCTTTCCTTCTTCCCTCCCTCACTCCATCCCTCCTTTCTTCCCTAGTTGGACATACCTTCCAGGAAAGGGTGTAATGTCTAACATTCTGTCAGTGTTACAAATCTGATTCCCAAAAAAGTTGGGACACTGTACAAATTGTCAGTAAAAAAGGAATGGAATAATTTACAAATCTCATAAACTTATATTTTATTCACAATAGAATATAGATAAACATATTCAAATGTTGAAAGTGAGACATTTTGAAATGTCATGCCAAATATTGGCTCATTTTTTTTATTTCATGAGAGCTACACATTCCAAAAAGGTTGGGACAGGTAGAAATAAGAGGCCGGGAAAAGTTAAATGTAAACATATAAGGAACAGCTGGAGGACCAATTTGCAACTTAGTAGGTCAACTGGCAAACATGATTGGGTTATAAAAAAAGAGCCTCTCAGAGTGGCAGTGTCTTCAGAAGTCAAGATGGGCAAAGGATCACCGATTCCCCCAATGCTGCAGCGAAAAATAGTGGAGCAATACTCAGAAAGGAGTTTCTCAGAGAAAAACTGCAAAGAGTTTGAAGTTATCATCATCTACAGTGCATAATATCATCCAAAGATTCAGAGAGTCTGGAACAATCTCTGTGCGTAAGGGTCAACGCTGGAAAAAAAATACTGGATGCCCGTGATCTTCGGGCCCTTAGACGGCACTGCATCACATACAGGAATGCTACTGTAATGGAAATCACAACATGGGCTCAGGGATACTTCCAGAAAAAACATTGTCGGTGAACACAATCCACCGTGCCATTCGCCGTTGCCGGGCTAAAACTCTATAGGTCAAAAAAGAAGAGAAGCCATATCTAAACATGATCCAGAAGGGCAGGCATTTTCTCTGGGCCAAGGCTCATTTAAAATGGACTGTGGCAAAGTGGAAAACGAAATCAAAATTTGAAGTTCTTTTTGGAAAACTGGGACGCCAGGTCATCCGAACTGAAGAGGACAAGGACAACCTAAGTTGTTATCAGCGCTCAGTTCAGAAGCCTGCATCTCTGATGGTATGGGGTTGCATGAGTGCGTGTGGCATGGGCAGCTTACACATCTGGAAAGGCACCATCAATGCTGAAAGGTATATCCAAGTTCTAGAACAACATATGCTACCATCAGACGTCGACTCTTTCAGGGAAGACCTGCATTTTCCAACATGACAATGCCAGACCACATACTGCATCAATTACAACATCATGGCTGCGTAGAAGAAGGATTCGGGTACTGAAATGGCCAGCCTGCAGTCCAGATCTTTCACCCATAGAAAACAGTTGGCGCATCATAAAGAGGAAGATGCGACAAAGAAGACCTAAGACAGTTGAGCAACTAGAATCCTGAATTAGACAAGAATGGGACAACATTCCTATTCCTAAACTTGAGCAACTTGTCTCCTCAGTCCCCAGACGTTTGCAGACTGTTATAAAAAGAAGAGGGGATGCCACACAGTGGTAAACATGGCCTTGTCCCAACTTTTTTGAGATGTGTTGATGCCATGAAATTTAAAATCAACTTATTTTCCCTTGAAATGATACATTTTCTCAGTTTAAACATTTGATATGACATCTATGTTGTATTCTGAATAAAATATTGAAATTTGAAACTTCCACATCATTGCATTCTGTTTTTATTCACAATTTGTACAGTGTCCCAACTTTTTTGGAATCGGGTTTGTAGTTTCATTTTCATGGAGGTTTAGTTTGTTTGTCTTCAGTAACCTGCTTCTTTGCTCTAGTTTCCTGCCACTAATTTGTTGTCATGGATATTCATTTAACAAGCACAGCTGTCTGTATTCATTATCATTGTGTATTTACATCTCTGTTTGTTTCATTTATTTGTTTTGTATTAAACAGCTGTTTCATAACCTGGTGTTTTCGATTTATAATTACAGGTTACACCTTTTTTAGTTGTTTAGTAGATATAGGGATCCAGCATACATGTTGTTGGATTTTATGTTTTACATCTTTTTTCATGTTTGTTGCTTTGTGCCATTAATCTGGTGTTCATTTGTTTTTGTTTTTCACCCTAGACCTGATGCCACTGAAAGAGGAGAGTCATGAACTGAATGAAATGGAAGAGAAAGATCAGATTGAGAAATACCATGATTTCATGTCTGGGGAAAAATATTTTAGTTACTCACAGACTCATAAAACAGAAACTAGGAACCTTAAAGTCCAGAGGAGAGTTCACACAGGAGAGAAGCCTTTCACCTGTCAACAGTGTGGAAAAAGTTTCATTCGAAAAGACAGCCTTTAAAGTTCACTTGAAAATCCACAACGGAGATGGAGAAAAGCTGTTTCATATGCCTTCAATGTGGAACAAGATTTTACACAGAAAAAAAAACCTCAATGCTCACTTGAGAGTTCACAATGGAGAGGAGGCCTCACAGCTGCCAACAGTGCGGGGAAGAGTTTTACACATAAAGGAAATCTTACAATCCACATGAAAGTTCACATGGGAGAGAGCCTTTTTACCTGGCCAACAGTGTGGAAAAGGTTTTAGTCATAAAGAGAGCCTTAAAGTCCACATGAGAGTTCACACCGGAGAGAAGCCTTACATATGTGATCAGTGTGGAAAAAGATTCAGTCGAAAAGACAGCCTTAAAGTACACTTAAAGATCCATGCTGAAGAGAAGCCATTCCTGTGCCCTCAGTGTGGAAATAGATTTTCACTGAAAAAAAAAACCTTTAATGCCCACTTAAAAACTTCACACCGGGGGAAGCCTCACACCTGCGAGCTGTGTGGAATGTGGAAGAGCTTCTCAATTAGAGGAAGTCTTAAAATTCACATGAGAGTTCACACCGGAGAGAAGCCTTACATATGTGATCAGTGCGGAAAGAGTTTTAACAAAAAAGAACTTAATGCACATGAGAAATCACACTGGAGAAAAACCTTTCACCTGCAAACTGTGTGGAAAGAGCTTCACACGAAAAAGAAGGTTTTAAGGCTCACATGAGAATTCACAAGGGAGAGAAACGAGGCCTTTTGTTTGTGATCAGGTGGAAAGAGTTACAGATTATAAAGAAGGCTTTAAACATCACATGAGGATTCACTCAGGGAGAGAAATGTTTTTTAGATGTCATCATTGCCCAATGAGTTTCTCAGACAGGAATCATCTTAAGAATCATGCAAAAATCACATAGAGAAGACTTGCATCTGCCATCACTGTGGAAAGAGTTTTACAAAAAGAGCAAACCTTGAGAATCACATGAGAGTCCACACCGGAGAGAAACCTTTCACTTGCCCTCAGTGTGGAAAGAGTTTTACAAAAAGATTAAATCTTGAGAATCACATAAGAATTCAACACCGGAGAGAGAGAAGCCTTTCACCTGCAAGAGTGTGGGAAAGAGTTTCACAATTAAAGGAAACTTTAAGATTCACATGAGAGTTCACACTGGAGAGAAACCTTACAAGTGTGTTCAGTGTGAAAAGAGTTTCTCATATCACACAGAACTGAAACGGCATGTGCAAAGAAAATGCTGTTTTCCACAGTGTGACAAGTCATTTAGAAAAAGCAATTTCATTTTAAACAAAGACATTTCAGTGTAATGCAAACATCACACTTACATAAACATATGAAAAGTCATGTCTTTGTCAGGGTCTGTTTGTATTCTTTTTTGAAGATTACAGCAATAGAAAACACAAAAATACCACAGCTGAATGTTATCTTCATCTGATTCGACTTTGACCACTTCTTTTATTTGTATTATTACATTTTTATATCCTTACCATCTTCTTTGCTATAGTTCAGATATTAAGCAGATGGCCTTTAATTTAGACTATGTAGAGGCGTTGCTCCATGTCATATACTTTGGTCGGTTTTTTGTGATGTATTTGTGGGATGTTTTGAATGTGTTTTAAAACAGGGACATTTCTGATGACGGCTCTAGCTGGGGACTGTGTTTTTTTTGTGGGATGTTTTTTTCTGATGACGGCTCTAGCTGGGGACACTAAATTCTAACTAAAAGAAACGTGTCCTTGTATTTTAAAGGCATTGCAATCGTTTGAAGTTTTTAAGCTGATTTGAGGCTAAAAATAAAGGTGACTAGAATTGACTTGACTTATATGTATTCATTTGAAAAATGCATCTTTTTCTCTCCATTTTGCCTTCCTCCATACTGAGTCTTTTGAAAACTCTCTCCAAAGTGGATAAATACGAAAATGCCATTTTCACGTATTTAAAAACAATATTTCATGTTTAGTCACGTGATGCATATGGTACCCATAGATATCTATAGCTATACCGACATTGTTGTGCATGGTATTTTCTTTCATAATGTTGTTTAAGATGAATGGTCATTTGTAGAATCATTATATTACATTTCTGCAAAGATGACAGAGAATTTACTGTATTTGCTGTACTGCGTGGCAAAAATGATGACAACTGGGGTTCTGTATATTATGTAAAGTATAATAATATAATAATATTGTATTATAACAATACTGTTTAATTATTAAATCCGAGTTGTCTGTAGGTTAACATTTCAATAAAAAACGTGTACTAAAATTACGCGCTATTCTATAAGATGACATTTAAAGCAATTTAAATAAGTGCTTAAATAAGTTCTAGGTTTATATATGAAGAGTTCAGATGCAAAAGCTTCTAAGAGCCATCCAAAATTTTCTTCTAAAATGATTATTTTCTCATGCTCCTGTTTATGTTCAGTTATTTTACTGTAATGGGAAAGAAAAGAATAAAGAAACTATTCATTGCCATTAAAGTGAAATTACTGTAACCTACACATGCGGGGCTGATAAAAATGCTAATTTTAGAAGAAAATTTCAAACGGCACTTAGAGGTTTGAATCTGAACTCTTCATATGAAGTAGTAATCAGTTTACACTATTTGAAAAATAATATTTTATTTTAAAATGTGCACATTCACTCTTATTCGTAGGCTATGTCTACAGTTGAAAATGCAAATGCCACATTAATATATGATTTAGGCTACATGAATCATGATCGTATATTTTCAACTCAAAACAGCGAAATTTCATAAAAAGTTAGTAGTTTGCATCAACTAAACAGTCTATTACTGTCGGTCGCTGAACATTTCTATTGTAAAACAGTTTTCTAATACAGTACTACTTTCCATCTTTCCTGCATTGTGACAACTAAGGACCTAGTTGCATTGTGACAGTGATGGCCTCAAAATTTAAGACCTGACATTCGTGTTGCTTTGAATTGGCCATCTCACAAAAAAAAGATATACTGTTTGACATTGTTCCATTGTGTTTGGCCTATTTTGTTTTTTTTTTATTAAATTAATTTAGAAAAATGTTTGGATCAGTTTTGTTCATTCAATATAAGTTTTTGCTTTCTAAAGTAATGACCAAGCGGCCAGTTTAAGACAGTGAGCCTATGTTTGATCAATTTATCAAATCCTCACAACTTGCCTAAAATAAAATCTATAGATATAAAATAGTTCAAGCATGTTTAAACGTTAAACCTAGATCAATGTGTGCTATATCTAATAGTTTGTGCGGAGAGTGCAAGCTAAAGTGCACTTTGCAGGACATGGAGGCGCCTAAAAAACAAATAAAACTAAAAAAAAAAGTTGCGCTTTAATAAATTAAGAAAACACAAACATGATGCGCTTTCTGCCGTCTAGTCTTGAACAGGGCCAGGTTTCCCGATAACGATTGATCTTAGCGCTTAAGAGCGTTTTCTACGAGTCATTTTATGATCAGTCGTTATTGTTTCATGTGTATTTCCCAAAAATGCACTTAACACAATCACACATAGCTGTGCCTTAAGTGCTACTTAGGAGTCACTATCCGTTTGTCAAGTGCTGAAATGTTGACCTTATAGAATGGTTTGTAATTGTAGTAGCCTTCTACACGCTCGTTTTTGAAATGTTAACCTAATGCTGTGTTTCTAGACAACCTCCGAAAAATAACTATAATACAAAATTATGATAATACAAGATTATTATATATTATATTAGGAATTTACATACTAATATAATTATATAAAAATATATATATATATATTATAGTACTACAGTATATAATACAGAGACGTTATTTCCAGGTCCAATACATTGCTGGTTTTCGTGCACGTCAGCAAGTCATTGACAGTGTCTTCTCACGGTTGCACTTAGGGGATTTACAATTACTCCATAGCACTCGTAGATGATTTTCAAGTGCTACTTAAGTTACAATGCTTTTGGGAACAGACCGTAATATTAAGATCAGTCGTACAATCGTTTTTACGAACTTCTTAGGCTTACGAAGCTCTTGGGAAACTCAGCCCAGGAGAACTTCACAAAAATGAACCCGCAACTCAGCAAAATAGCCTACATGCCTCACAGATACTGATAAATAAAATATAAAGCTTTTAAATTACTACTTAATGAAATAAAAAAAAAATAAAAAACAAAAAAACTCTTTCATTTATAATCATAACCATAAAGATAGCACTTCTCTCGAAAGGGCTCGTATTTATGATGAGATGGAGAGAAGTCAGGATCGCAAGGACCAAAACAAACAGATGATTCTTCTGCCACAATCTGAACTTTGCTGCAGCCTGGAATGAAAACTAGAGGCTGGTTTCGGTCTGGTCAGAGGAGAAACTGGCCCCCCGACTGAGCCTCGGTTTCTCCCAAGGTTTTTTCTTCATTCTCTCACTCTAGTTTTGGCAGGTTCCTTGCCACTGTCGCCTCTGGCTTCTTAGTTGGGGACACTTCATTGTACAGCGATATCGTTGGACTTGATGCAAATAGGTATTCAAGATACTATTTAAACTGAACTGAGATGATGACATCACTGAATTCAATGATGAACTGCTTTAACGTCATTTTGCATTATTGACACACTGTTTTCCTAATTAATGTGTTTCAGTTGCTTTGACCCAAGCTTTTTTGTTTTAAAGCGCTATATAAAATAAAGGTGACTTGACCTGAATTGACGTGGAAATTGTCCCAAAGCCGGACCCGAGGGGTGTGTAAAAAAGTCTGGGTGAAATGAAGAGCTCTAGACCAGCCTAAAAGGGTTTAACTTTTAAAAGTTTTTGTCATCCTAACAAACAGCTTACTGATTCTTATACACAGAGTCGTATACTGTCTATCGAAATGGAAAATTAGTAATAACAATTAGACATAAAGGACATATTAAATGCAGGCCAGGAGCGAGGCCCTCTAGAGGCGCGAGGCCTGTGAGGGTCGCACACTTGGCACAGCCCTTGAGACAGTTACTGATTGGGGAGAGACGGACTCAGTAGTATACTTACAGCAGGTGCACAATAACTTTTCGTACATGACATCACTGCTGGTGGGAGGGGCCCCATCTCGTTCTTTGCGGGGGGGGGGCCTTTAAGATGTGCGGTACAATACTGATAGTGACTGAGAATAATTGAAAGCTTTGCCCCTTAATTATACTTTGCAGAGCAGGTGTTACCATTTAACATTCTTAGGCCTAAATTGATAAACCTAAATTGATTAAATTGATTATAGTCCCTGGAGTGTGAAATCATGTGCACTTTCACAAAAGGAATTTTTTTTCTGAGATTGGTAATAGGGTGTAATTAATTTTGAAAAGGCTCAAAAGAGAACCTCTGGCATATCTATTGGTATACAAATTAAGTTTAGCTAACACATATGTGGGGTTGTGCATGGCAATAATATATATTGAATACAATGGAAGTTTCGCCAAGTAGTTTTATAAATTCAAAAAAATTCAAAAAAGCAGTGATTTGTCCAAGGGGTATGAATAATTTCGAGCACAACTGTAGGCGTTCTGTTCTCATCTGTGACAACTTCGAAAATATATCCCTCCTTTTCCAACTGTGTAATGTGTGTCATACAGTTGTTCAGCTTCTGTACAGCCATTTGTAAGTGCAGCTTTCATTTCTTGTGTACATCTTTTACTTTCTTTTCAATGTTACTTTGATCTCTCACCAGCCACTGACTGTAAATCAAATAAAATGCTTACATTTTATATATATATATATATATATATATACTATATATTATATATATATATATATATATATATATATATATATATCAGATATCTGTGTTCATATGCATTCAACTGCAAAAACACATTTGACTTGACAGTCAGTATGGTCACCACTCGTAGTAAATGGCCTGGTTAATTCAGCCATTATTAAAAAGGTACATAAGATATGGCATACAGCTATACAATATCTATAGATACAAAGACACCTCATTTACAGGCAATGTCATGTGATGCCACCTTTTCCAACAATATCAGTTCATCAGTTTCTGAACTGTAATGCTGAATGAATGCCATTAAGATTGCACACGGTAAAAATTGGTAAAAAAAACAATGATTAATTGTGTGTGTACAGTAAATAGCTTATGCCTATCTAACTACTATTTAAAACTTAACATTATAGAATGCATTATATAAAGTACCATCACATGCCAAAACATTTGGCTATGTTTACATGCACACCTTTTGTTTCAATGGGAATTAATCCGATTGATTAGCTGCATCTGAACATAGTGTTTACATGAATATATAAATAAAGTGATAAGGTTGTCTGCGTGTTCCACATTTGCTAAATGTAAATAATTGCAAACACATAAAAACAAAGTACCTTAAGATCTAGGAGTCTCCCAAGTTCCTTTCTTATTCCTCACTGGCCGGTCCTTCTGTTTGTAGCGGTGATATTCTAAAAAAGTTCCTCGGTAACACTTTATTTCGTCTAGTCCACTTTAGACCTTCTTACTAACAGTAAGTACCTTGCAGCAACTACATGTCAACTAGCAGTAGTAGGAGTATTAGTAGACTTGTCTGCGTATATCTTCTAAACACATCATGCCACACCGAGGAAGACAAAACACTTTGGATCTGTTTACACAAAACATTGATTGGAGCTTGACATCGCGACCCCCCTCCCCCACCTGGGGCAGTCTGATCACCTTTCTTTGTTTCTCACCCCTAAGTAATGCCACCCCTCATCAACACGTGTGATGAGCCATCAGTGGAGGACCATCAACAGTGTGGCCAACTAGGAAGCAGACTCTTTACTTCAGGACAGATCTTCAAATACATGGGACTGGAGTATGTTTGCCCTTCTCAGGCTGCCTGTGGCTCTCACACGGGACATTGATATCTAGATACCGCCTCTGTATGGATTACATCACAACACCACCATTGACAGTGTTACAACAGAAAACCAGATCAAATGTACCCTAATTCAGAAGGCCATGGATGAACAAGGAGGTGCGACTTCGGCTGACAAGCCCGCAACACTACATTCAGGTCAGATTGACGCTCAGGCCTACAGTAGTAATCCAGGATTGAGTATACCTTGAGGAGGCGGATCAAACAAGGCCAAGTACTGCTACAAGCTGAAGGTAGAGGAACACTTTTCCAACTCTGACTCCCGACGCATGTGGCAGGGCATCCAGGTCATTAACAACTACAAGTCAAGCAACTTTACTCCAACGGTCACAGATGTCTCCTTTCTTAACGAGCTAAATTACTTTTATACTCGCTTCAACAGCGACAGCAAGGAGACGGCCACCAAAACCACACACTCAGCAGACCACCAAACTCTCAAAAACTCACCTCCTCAGATGTCCACACTTGCATTGAGCTGGTATTCAACGCACACATAGGCTGCAGCCCGGCCGGGCATTCCTGGACGTGTGGCTTAGAGCATGTGCCAGAGCGCTTACAGGGGTCTTCAACAGACATTTTCAACCTGTTCCCTCACCCAAGCAACTGATGCCAAACATGTTTTCAAGTCTACATCCATTGTCGCCAATACCAAAACATTCCTCACCAATGTGCTTTAAATGATAGCGCCCCGTAGCAAACTCACCACCCTATCATTATGAAGTTGCTTTGAGCGATTGGTAATCCTAGCACACCTCAAACGACTGCCTCCCAACCCACATGGACCCACCACCAATTTTGCCTCCCGTTTAAAAATTAGGAGCACAGAGGGATGCAGTATGCAACAGCTGCTGCACTCTGCAACCTCACACCACCTGGACAATAACACATTTAGATGTTCGGATGTTGTTGTGTGACTTTCAGTTCAGCATTTAACACCGTCATTCCCTCCAAGCTGGACCACCAACATTTTGGAGACCTGGACATTAACACCTCCATCTGCAACTGGATCATGGACTTTATGACCAACAGACCCTGTCAGCATGTTAGGTCAGGCCACACCTACTCCACCACCATCACACTTAACACGGCGTACACAGGAATGCTGAGCCCAATTCTTCTTACATTCCCTTTCACCCAGGGACTTGCAAGCCTGTGCAATGGATCCAACTCCATTATTAAGTTTGCAGACGACACCACGTGGATTGGCACCTCCATACAGAGACAACAATTGAGACTGCCTATAGGGAGGAAGATACAGCACCTGGCCCACATTGTGCGATGACAAAACCTGCTCCTTAACACCAAGCAAAGACTAATATAAGACTAATATGCCTTCTAATATCCAAATCGTTTAAAGGATTTCTAGGCTGCAGTTCTTAGGTAAAACCGGAATGGGAACACTCCACCCCCCCCCCATTAACAAACACCAGATGTACTGCTACATCGTTAGAAGAATGGCATCTACACTAATCTTAGGTCTGTTTCTCTCTTATTCCGCTGGTCACCGTAGCCACCGAGATCCAGTTCTGTATCCAAGTCAGAGGGTCACTGCCAGTCATCCAGATCCAGTATGTATTCCAGCCCAGATGGTGGATCAGCACCTAGAAATGGCTCTCTACAGCCCTGAAAGACAGCGGAGACCAGGACTAGAGCCCCAGAGACAGATCCCCGTACAAGACCCTTGCCCACCGAGACAAGGACCCACAGGAAACAGATGACTCTTCTGCACAATCTGACTTTGCTGCAGCCTGGAATGAACTGTCTGGTTTGGTCTGGTCCAGAGGGAACTGGCCCCCCCCGATTGATCCTGGCTTTCTCCCAAGGTTTTTTATCCATTCTGTCCATGATGGAGTTTTGGTTCCCTTGACCGCTGTCACCTCTGGCCTTGGCTAGTTGGGGACACTTCATTTACAGCGATATCGTTGAACTTGATTGCAAATGATTGCACAGATACTATTTAAACTGAAACTGAGCTGCATGATGACATCACTGAATTCAAATATGAACTGCTTTTAACATGTCATTTTGCATTATGACACCACTGTTTTCCTAAGTAATGTTGTTTCAAGTTGCTTGACACAATCTGTTTAGTTTAAAAGCACTATATAAATAAACGTGACTTTGACATTGACTTGACTACATAGAAAAATCACAGATCATTGATGACGCGTCAGGTTATATTTAAAGGGTCATATGATGCGATTCAAGTTTACCTTTCTGTTTGGATGTTGTTACCAAGCTGTTGTGAATAGATAAGATCCTAAAGTTGCAACAGACTGAACGTCTCCACAACCCAAAGAGATATTCCTTTATAAATGTTACAGACTGGTCCATGCCCTCCTAAAATGGGCCTTGTTTTAAACATGCCCCACGTTTACGTCACTGTTGTGGGAAGAGGTGCATGTTCACACAAAGAGAAGAAGATTGATTCTTCCTGTAGTATTGTTGCTGCTGCCATGTTGTTGGAGATGCTTGGTTTCGCTGTGAAAGCAAAACTAATTTGTTTGGTCTTTCCAAAAGAGGACACAACTAGAAATCCAGTGGTTAATGCTGGTATTTACAAGCACTGTTCCAAGGAACAGTTCAACACAAATATCACAGATGTGTTGTAGGCGCATTTTATGGAGGACTGGGAGGAGTAGCCTACAAGGCGTGTTTCTATAAAGTGGAGTAATTTCAACTTTGCAAGGACAGTCTGGCGCTTTGACTTACGCACTGAAGTATGTTTTTAATATTAGAATAATTTGCCAATTCCTAATCAAACGCGAGTTTTTGAGCAGTGTAGAGAGTAGCGCTTGTTGTTTGTCATTTCTGTCTATCACAAATGCAGAATGGTTTATGGTTTACGCGGTTGTGATGCAAACGCAGTGTAAAACAAACGTATAAGTCACTATAATCCGTCATTACTGTCCACACTGGGGATGGCAACAAATATGGCTTGTTTGTAATGGGTTTTATTGGTTTGTCTAGTCGCGCGGGACACACGGGCATCACGCTATAGTAAGGGACATTAACATTTCATCACAAGCTTGAGGCATTCAGCCAATCAAAACGCATGGTGCGGACAATCAAGAGCACACCTCACTTTCAGCTGATGAGCTTTGTAAAAATCGACGTGTTTCAAAACGCGGGGCATAGAGGAGAAACAATAATGTACAGTATGTGGAAAATAATGTGTTTTTTGAACCTTAAATCACATAAACACATTGCATTACACCAAATACACCAAATAATCTTCTTTTTAGCAACGTCATATGACCCCTTTAATGCAGTCTCCTCAGTTTTTCCCCTCGACACATTCACAATCATTACTTCTGGCCGGGGCACTGTGCAAGTTTTATGCGTGTGTGTGAGACACTTCTTCGGCTATGGTAGGAATTAAAGGCTTATTATAAGGATTAAATAGTTTAGTAATAAGGGTCTGATTAGGGTTGACTTATGCTTAAACGGAAATGCTAAATAGTCAACTAGAAAAAAAAACCAGCACTAGTCGATTAACACTTATAATCATCGCAACTGAATCTATTGTCATATCACCCAGGCTTACATGCAATAATGCTTTAAAAACATTGACAAGCTACTCGATTAAAAACAACAACGATTATATAACCAAAATTGGCTAACACGATTCTGTGCTCTTTTCGTCTTTCAGGTAAACATGAAGGTTAAATCTGCAGTGATGCACACTATTTAACTTTAATCAAACAAGTACGCAGGTTGACCATGGACACACTCAGCTTATCTTGTTCCAGTAAGAGTCAGCTCACGTCAACTATGCTGCACAATGGAGCTGTACAGCACTGCAGCTCACGGATGGAATGTTGGAGAGGGACAGAGGCGTGTCACTGAAGCTATCGTTGATGAATCGGCACCCTGGTATAACGTAGGCTGACTGGCACAAAAGTACTTTTATGCATTTTGTAAATACGCAAAATACTAGAAATCTTAAATGCTTTTAAATACATTAGATTTTTTCCAAAGGCTTTTAAATCCCAAAATAGTATGTTGTATAATTGTTCAAAAACGTAAAAATTATTAAATACATGTATGATGAAAATACTGGCCCATCCCTGGCAAGCTCCGAGGCCTCAGAGAGAGACCCACTGCAGTACAGTGCTGTCCGTACGATGTACTGGTCTTCTCGATCCCCCATAACGACGATTATTTGTTCTCTGTCACTGGCTCTGTTGGTTGGTCTCCTCTTAATGCCCTTTAACAATCAGATATGTTGTGTGTGGGTCTTTTGACAACACAGTTTTACTCACGTGTCTTGAGGCTCTTTGTTGTGTTTGTAAACCAGGTTTGGTTTTCGGGAAGAAATCCTTTATGAAAGCAACACAGCAATGAAAGAAGCTTTAAAGGAACTTTGCACCGAGTGACACAACGTTCAGTGGAGGACCAAGAACGAGGTACATGATACATTATTCATGGTTAGTAAATACTTATTCTAAATCAACGACGTTATCTAGACTATTTTTACACATTTCAAGCTCTTGTATAATTAGTGGGAGAGCAGTATTTTAGGTGTCCATAATCATGCAGTAATAAAAACTAAGTAGACCAGACGTAATCCTAACACAGTTAATAATGTAACAGTCAACACGTAATAAATGATTTGATTTTTCATGAAAACTCGAGTTCCTCTGTTTAATATGCAGTCACAGCCTGCGGTTCTATAAACTGTTTTTTAACAACAAAGTGTTTCCCACTAGCAACCCCCCAGGGATCCAGGTTCAGCCAAACCACTTAGCCTGTATTGTTCTTTAAGTGGTCTTTTCCTTCTGTTTTGTGGGCTTTGAAGGTCAGCCTGGTCATTCCCAAGGCACACATAAAAAACCCATAATGTAGTCGTGAAAAGTACAGATACCTTGTGGCGTGTTTTGCTTCTTACCGCCAAAACTTGGGCTACTTTACACAAATATATGAGTCAAAAATCTGGCTAAGGGGTGATTTAAATGTAACAAAAGCACCCTTTAAAATAGTTTTTTAAAAATTAAATAACATTTGATATAAATGCCTTTATGTTTAAACAGATCAGAAAAAAAACAGGTCTGACGAACCCAGCTGTATAGAGAAGGTGTGATGCAAACGATGGGTTAGCTTGAAACAACAGCAGTTCCAGTCTAGTAAGGTTGAGCTGAAGGTGATGGTCATCATCAAGCTAGAAGTGTCTCACAGACAGGGCTGCAATGCGAGCAGCGCCTCAGAGTGTGAGGTTTTGTGCATATTTGAGCTGTATCAGTATGAGTACAACACTGAAGTACTGTTAAAATCAGATACTCTAAGACTCTTACTCAAGTCGTACTGGAATTGGTGACTTTTAACAGTCCTTCTCACTGTAAGGTATCTGTACTTTTACTCACATATGGTTTTTAAGTTCTCTTTACACTTCTATATAATCCAAATGACAATTTAAGTATTTAAGTTCACATGTCGTAAAAGGTGAAATACTTAGATATTTTTCTTTTTGTCTACAGCTGTGAATCGGTGAAGGCCGAGGGTCTGTGAAGAGCTTGCTCCTGATCATGAGGGACTGTTAGAAGGAATGAAGGAGTTAAGTGGCCCTTACAGAAAGATCATGTGTATATCAAAGTCTTTGAAATGGAGAATGTGCAGATAGATTGAAAACGTGGATTAAGATGGTGTGTGTTTTGGTTCCCAGAAGAGCTGTGAGATCAACAGTGAAAAACTTCTCTGAGAAGATGAACCAGAATCTCTGGCCGAGCACATGGCAAAATAACACAAGCAAGGGTACACATTTAATTCACAGCGACTGTGTCTGATTACAGGCACACGAACAACAGCAGCAAATCTACACAAGTACATTTAACCCGTGACACCCAGTTACAAGGCTCTTAAAAGGATTTTAAAACTTCAAAAATGGAAAAACTTTCCAAACTGTGTACAAATGCTTAAGGCTGATAACAATAGTTCATGCTGTAACCAGAACGATTTAGG
>NW_024872919.1:502325-502448 GCF_018340385.1 Cyprinus carpio
GAATCAATGAAAAAAACCTTGTCAAAGAACAATTTTTTTTTATTGATACATACAAGTTACTTTGACAACAGAAGTTGACTTAACTTTGAAGTTCAAATGAAAATTGTAACTCTTGTAACACGA
>NW_024872919.1:502707-502776 GCF_018340385.1 Cyprinus carpio
CCCAAACAAGCTTTAGTTGATTTGGAGGTGTGCTTGGGATCATTGTCTTGCTGGAAGATCCAATGATCA
>NW_024872919.1:502890-503070 GCF_018340385.1 Cyprinus carpio
GCCAGTTCCTGCCGCAGAAAAACAGCCCCACATCATCAATGACCCACCTCCGTGCTTGACCGTGGGGATGGTGTTCTTTTGGTCATAAACCTGACCTTGTGCACGCCAGACGTACCTCTGGTCCATATGTCCAAAAAGTTCCAGTTTGGTTTCATCAGTCCATAGAACTGTCTCCCAGAA
>NW_024872919.1:503754-521114 GCF_018340385.1 Cyprinus carpio
GTGATGGTCATTCATCCAGACAGGCTGAAATGTGAGCAGCCTCTGAAGTGTTGAGGTCTAGTGCATATTTGAGCCTGTATTCAGTATGAGTACAACACTGAAGTACTGTTAAAATCAGAAACTCTAAGACTCTTACTCAAGTCGTACTGGAATTGGTGACTTTTAACAGTCCTTCTCACTGTAAGGTGAGAACACTTCTATATAATCCAAATAACAATTTAAGTATTTAAGTTCACATGTTAAAAGTGAAATTACAGCTTTGAATCGGTGAAGGACGATGGCGTCTGTTAAAGAGCTGCTTGTGAACTCACTGAAGGACCTGGTAGAAGCTGAACTGAAGGAGTTTCAGTGGCACTTACAGAAAGATCACTTGTGTATATCAAAGTCTGAAATGGAGAATGCAGATAGATTGAAAACTGTGGATAAGATGGTGGTGTGTTTTGGACCAGAAGAAGCTGTGAAGATCACAGTGAAAACTCTGAGGAAGATGAACCAGAATCTTCTGGCCGAGCACCTGGAAAACTAACACAAGCAAGGTAACATTTAATTCACAGAGACTGTGTCATGATTACAGGCACAAGAACAACAGCAGCAAATCTTACACAAGTACATTTAACCCCAGTGACACCCAGTTTACAATGGTCTAAAAGACTTTTAAAACTTCAAAAATGTAAAACTTCCTAAACTGTGTTACAATAGCTTAAGGCTGATAAATATGTCATGCTGTCACCAGAACGATTTAGTATCATCAAGGCATGATTACAGTCAAACATGCAAAGAGTCATATTACGTAGGACAAACTATGCTGAAAAAACAACATCATGTGCGCTTTGGTGTAGTAGATGTCAGTGGTTTGATATATTAATACGTTTTTAACTCTTTTGGTGTAGTAGTTTTCAGTGGTTTGATATATTAATAAGTTTCAAAGAGTCATATACAAGAGTGGTTGAATTTCAGTAATTGGGTTTTTGTTAATTTTATGTAATTTAAAATGATCAAACTGATTAAGAAGAGACAGACATGATAAACCAGTAAAGATTTGTCAATCGTCTGTGGCATTTTAGTGCTGCACTTTCACAAAAGTTTAGCATTCGAATGCATTCTTAAGCCTTGCAGTTTTTAAAAAGTCGTTTAGTTTTTAAAGTTTCAAGTGAAAAAATACTATTATTTTGTTCATTTAATTTATGTTAGCCAGGATAGTTCTGGTTTTGCTGTGATATCAAAATTGGTGTTGAGGATTATAAAGTTTATGCTATCACATTTTTCAAAATCGTAATAACCGTGTATATATATATATATATATATATATATATATATATATATATAAACACACACACACACACACACACACACACACACACACACATATATATTGTTGTGATTTAAGATTTGGGTCTCAATTGCCTGCTCCTACAATATGCCTATTATTTATAAGTCATAAGCATGTAAATCTTTGTAAGAATCATAAATCTCTCTCTTTCTCTTTCAGGTGACAAAGCTCCAGTCCAGATGAAGCTTGAGCTCAGCCTGCAATTTAATGTGTGTGAATGCTGAATCAGGTGCAAGTAAGCGATTCAAAAAGTTTGGGACACTGTACAAATTGTGAATAAAAACAGGAAATGCAATGATGTGGAAGTTTCAAATTTCAATATTTTATTCAGAATACAACGTAGATGTCATATCAAATGTTTAAACTTGAGAAAATGTTATCATTTTTAGAATAAGTTCATTTAAATTTTGTAACACATCTCTCAAAAAGTTGGGACAAGGCCATGTTTGTTACCCACTGTGTGGCATCCCCTCTTCTTTTATAACAGTCTGTAAGCGTCTGGGGACTGAGGAGACAAGTTGCTCAAGTTTAAGAATAGGAATGTTGTCCCATTCTTGTCTAATACAGAGCTTTCTAGTTGCTCAACTGTCTTAGGTCTTCTTTGTAGCATCTTCCTCTTTATGATCGCCAAATGTTTTCTATGGGTGAAAGATCTGGACTGCAGGCTGGCCATTTCAGTACCGGATCCTTCTTCTCTGCAGCCATGATGTTGTAATTGATGCAGTATGTGGTCTGGCATTGTCATGTTGGAAAATGCAAGGTCTTCCCTGAAAGAGAGCGACGTCTGGATGGGAGCATATGTTGTTCTAGAACTTGGATATACCTTTCAGCATTGATGGTGCCTTTTCAGATGTGTAAGCTGCCCATGCCACCCCGCACTCATGCAACCCCATACCATCAGAGATGCAGGCTTCTGAACTGGCGCTGATAACAACTTGGGTTGTCCTTGTCCTCTTTAGTCCGGATGACATGGCGTCCCAGTTTTTTCCAAAAAGAACTTAAAATTTTGATTCGTCTGACCACAGAACAGTTTTCCACTTTGCCACAGTCCATTTTAAATGGGCCCTTGGCCCAGAGAAAAGCCTGCGCTTCTGGATCATGTTTAGATATGGCTTCTTTTTTTGACCTATAGAGGTTTTAGCGGCAGCGGCGAGATGGCGCGGTGGATTGTGTTCACCGACAATGTTTTTCTGGAAGTATTCCTGAGCCCATGTTGTGATTTCCATTACAGTAGCATTCCTGTATGTGATGCAGTGCCGTCTAAGGGCCCGAAGATCCGCGGGCATCCAGTATGGTTTTCGGCCTTGACCCTTACGCTGAGATTGTTCCAGATTCTCTGAATCTTTGGATGATATTATGCACTGTAGATGATGATAACTGAAACTCTTTGCAATTTTCTCTCTGAAACTCCTTTCTGATATTGCTCCACTATTTTTGGCCGCAGCATTGGGGGAAGTGGTGATCCTCTGCCCATCTTGACTTCTGAGAGACACTGCCACTCTGAGAGGCTCTTTTTATACCCAATCATGTTGCCAATTGACCTAATAAGTTGCAAATTGGTCCTCCAGCTGCTCCAATATATGTACATTTAACTTTTCCGGCCTCTTATTGCTACCTGTCCCAACTTTTTTTGGAATGTGTGTAGCTCTCATGAAATCCAAATGAGCCAATATTTGGCATGACATTTCAAAATGTCTCACTTTCAATATTTGATATGTTATCTATATTTAACCTTTTATAAATAGGACTGCCAACTTCAGCAAAGAAAACCAGAGCACGATGCATTGTTGGTTCTTTGCAGGGAAAATAGGAACCACTCAAAAATCTTTGTACTGTACCACATACATTAATGTACAATTCTAAAAAAGAATTTAAATTGATAGATAGATAGATAGATAGATATATAGATAGATAGATATAAAGCACGACACACTGTACTGTTCAAACCTCTGTTCAAAATGACACCACTTTTTAAATGAGGTTAGTTTTTTAAAGAGACATAGCTACATATGGCATAAGAATTTGAAAACAATGCTGAAATGTCCATCAAGTCAAGCTTAAGTACTCAATTCATCACTTAAAAAAATTAGAATTTGGATTTCTGATGCAACCATGTATGAATGAATAAAAATGTATTTTTCAATTAAAGAGAATTTTTAATTAGTATGGGCTGCTTTTGGTGCTTGAGAATTCAAGAATGAGGTCAAAAAGTTAAGAATACACTCGAAGTTGGAAAATATTTTTATTTTTTCTTTATTAACATTTCTGATCCCTCATGTAGACTGCATGTGTTCATGTGTGGCTGGATGTTGGACTCATTGTTTAGATTCAAAACTGATTCACTGAAGAGAAACGCTGACGGTGAAATGGAGTTGAGTCCCACTCCGCAATGAGAAGCTATATGGGCGACCGACCGCCTTGGTCCTAAAAGTCCTTCACTGAACAGCCTAATGTTCACATACAATGATTTGTCCCAAAAAAGAGATCAATTCTCAGTTTAGAGTTTATTAGTTCATATAGTCTAGGTGCTCATGAAGGGTGTATGCCTGAGAATATCTGGGACAAACTGTTGGTTCTGTATATGGCTCTCATAGGGAATGATTCCTTGATGCCTTCCAGTTTAATTCAAGTCACTTTATATTTATCAAGCGCTTTATACAATACATATTGTGTAGCCCAGCTTTACAGTGTTAAACAGAAAAACTGTGTCAATAATGCAAACAAAAGTCAGTCTAAAAAGAGGACAACAGTCAAGTTTTCAGTTAAACTTGAAATCTTTTTCATTTTAAACTAAATGAAAGTTCTAATCTGTCTATTAAACTTCTATATCGTGTTTATAAAATGAGATTAATGAGAAGAAAAATAATATGTTGTCACATGCTTCCATGGTAATAAACCATGACCACTTGTTTTTCCGTTAAACAAATACATCTTTTAAACAAATCTAATCAGTTATTTTAAACCCGATAAGCTTTTTGATTATGATCAAATTAAATTTTACTTTTCTTTTTCGTGATCTAACCCCTGACTTTTTATAAATAACGGCATCACTAAGGGTAATTATGTGTATTTTGGGTTACTATGGTACTGTGATGTACTTATACATTCATCATAATGAAACATCTCCTCGTTTTTCAAACTAAACATCATTTTAATTCTGTCCAATTGACCTGATAGTATTGAAAAGAGGAATAAAAATCTCAATAAATGAGAAATTTGCATCTGAATTTTACCTAAATAATACCTGATGTATTAGTTACACCTGAGGTCCCATAGGTTTTTAATTAATAATCTCAATAAATGAGAAATTTGCATCTGAATTTTACCTAAACCAGCCCTGTGTCAACCCTAAAGATAGAAACAATCATACAGTCCATCCTAAAGAATCAGATCCACTTCTAAGAAGTAGTGAATGATATGTGATTGATGTAATATTTTAGGTTTTTCATTTGCACTCCTGAAGAAGAAGTACATGATATAAGATGCAATGTATTTATCTCCCTCTGGTTTCTGTGTCAGTTGGATGTTGTAGATGTACAGGGTTATGGGTCACGGCCCAGGCCCAGAAAGGCAAAGAGTTCAGGGAGGGATCAGGGGATGAGGATCTGAAGATCTAGACCCGTTAGGATTCCAGGACTGACCACTGGACCACTCGGGGCCAGACAGCACAGATCACCCATGAAGTCCTATTCTCTGTACGAAACAGTTAGATGTGTATGATTTGGCCTCATTTTGACATGATAATATAATAAGAATTGAGATCTAATCAGGGCCATGAGAAATAGTGGTATATGGTATGTTTGCGTGTTTGGGTTTTGGGTGGGGTAGGTCTGTTTTGTTCTAACATGTCTGACAAATTCCAATTTCTACGGTGTGTCGCAATCGACTTGTGTTTTTTGTAAATACTACTGAGGGTATGAGGAACTTGAAAAATTCTCTTTCAATGCACTACACACTCTGATGTGGAAAATGAGCTACTAAAGAGATGATTTTGTCCCTGTGTTGTGAGCTAGAGGCCGGTGCGATTTGTAGGGGGTGAAAGACTTCAGGGGATCCTCCTCAAAAGGATCTGGGACACCCACCCGCTGTGAAAAGAGTTCTCATGGCAGCAAAAAAACAGGTGTTCTGAACAGATTCTGTGGAACCTAATAATTGTGATTTGATAATCTCCCTCAAAGTGTGTTGGGGTGGCTGTGTTTTGCCCATCGAGTGCTCTCAATTTGCAAAAAAAAAAAAAAATTGAAATCGAATTTGAGTCCATTTTTAGGAATTAATCTCAGTAATTTCAAAGATGTATTTGTTGGGATTTTTTAGCATTAGGAAATTAGGAAGGGCATGTCGGTTTTAATAAAGAAGGCCTCAGGAGGAATCACTTAAAGACAGCTCACTTTCTCAATAAAATCATAGAGTATCTCTAATGTGGTTCAGGTGCATTTGTAAGTGTCGGGATTAAGAAATGTTCGATATGTTCTGCTGTGTAATAAGTTTAGTTTACTCTTGATTCCGGGACCACGATGGGCCTACATGAGAGTCTAAAAAATGCACGGGCCCCAATCAGCTCAGATATGAAGGAGTCTAAGAAATGCAGGCCCCAATCCTTCAGATCTTTTGTGGATTTTAGGCAGTAGATAAAATTTCCTAGGTCTAGGTGTTTCTGTCCCTAGGAGATATTTTTCTAAAATTGGTTTAACTTCAACCATCGTTTGGGGGTACATGGGTTCCTCTAAGGGACAATATTGTTGAGTTACTGCTAATTGCCTCAGTCCCTCCCACACACACTGGTCCCTGTTCATGAGTCTAGAATTGGTTTTGCTCTTATCATCGGTTTTTATTATTGGAGTGTTTGTTTATTAATGAAGTCTCTGTTTCTTTTGAGTTCTTTTATTGCTTTCTTTTCACCCACTGATAAGTTTGGCCTCAGTTCAAGTGGTGATAAACATAGTAATAATGATCGGAGTTATCTGGTTGGGTAGGTGCTGGTGTCCAATCTGAACCATGGATGAAAAGCACTTTCTTTTTGCTATGGTTGCTTCTGTACACTAAGTTATTATGCTGCTGATGCTCCATTTACTGTTATTTATCTGATTATTTTAAATAATTATTGGCTGCATATACACACTGGATTCTAGCGCAACAAGTTTTTTTTTTCATTTTACCTGTTATTCTTCTATTTATTTAACTGTATCTGCTGATGCATCAAAACTCATTCACAGAAAATAACTTACTTCCAAAATAAGGTGTATAAGGTCTGTTTGATTATCTTAGTTTGTGTGGCTGTTTGTCAGTTTCATCTGGAGTCAGTGGAGATCAAACTGTTCAGATCCATCATGGATCAGACTCAAACATCTGGAGATGAAGATTTGTTTCCAGGATGCAGGTACTCTTTAGAGGCTGGTCAGTCATAAACTTGAATGTTCTGAAGTCTTGAAAGTTTGTTAACATGTGGATTCACGTGGAAATGGTAAACAACAAAAACAGCTCCTGTTGTTTCAGTCAGACTCAAATCTAGAACGTGCTGATGATACTGTTTTGTTTTTTAATACATACGTTTACCCAGATAAGCGGTGATATCCACAGCACCTTTTGCTCTCGTGTTGCTCTGTCTGCTTCTGTTCTCATTTGTAAGTCGCTTTGGTTAAAAGCATCTGCTAAGTGATTAAACGTAAATGAATTTGAATTACTGCTCTTATATATTCTTTGGAGAAAAACTTAAGTGATTAAAAGTAAGTGATAATGATTCAGTTTAGTTAGGAGATGTTTCTGCAACACAAACTTCAACAGATTCTTAATAAGTTTGAAATATTCAACAGTTCTTTACTTTCCTTTGTAATATCAAGATACTTGCTTCTATATTATTAAAATTACAGTTTGAAAAAAAGAACAAAAAAGCACAGTGGTATTGATAGCTTTGTGAATCTGTGCTGTATCCTGCGACGAAACATTCCCCTTATCTGATCCTCTGGAGGTGTTTTCTGGATGTGAGTGAATGTCTGTTTCGTGTGAACGGGACTCTTATTTTGGCGAGGCAGGGGGTGACGTCATAAGGCGGCGCCGCGCGATTCTACTGGAGGTTCGTGTTTTCATCTTTTTAAAGCGTTTAACTCAATGCAACACGTTTATACAGTTCGGTAGAGGAGCTTAGAAAGGTGTTAATTATTTTGAATGTAACAATATAATGTGTCTAATATCGTTAATGAACATTATTTGTGAGTAAAGCGCTGATCTCGCTCCCTATCTAGTGCAACAGTTCATCATAAACACTGCTTGCGCTCACACGAGGGAAAACACCAGCGTAAGCGAGAGTTAAACCATGTCAAATCAGTCGATGAGCACTCGAATCACAGCATCTAAACAATATGTAATGACAAACCTCTAATACACTCACAATGACTGCACGGAATTGTAATCTAATACAATCTACAAATCAATACGCACCAAATGTAGATCATAGATGACTAAATACTAGTTCTCTGTATGATCTGTGTCTTTTATTAATTTCTAGTTTTGAGTTTTTTTGTTTAGTTGGTTGATTTGTTTTTGTTTAATCACTAGTGTGCAGCCAAATGTAGATCATACGGGACTAGTGGACACAGCGGGTGCAGCTCCTACTTAGTCCACACTTTGAAAACAATAGTCACCTACACGACAGAGAAAGAAAACCCTGATAATCATTCAAATTACCATCATTTCATGTGTGTATCAATTTCCCATTGTTACATTAAACATTTTAAATAACAAATAAAACATTTGATGAAATAATACATTGTGTTTCAGGTTTGGTTAACTACTATTTGTACCTCATAGGTTTCTTAAGGTGTCAGTTGTAGATGTGAGCTCCGTGATGTGCAATTGTAATATCCTTTGAACATAATGTGGAGAGCATGGAGTTTCACGTATGTGAATTAACAGGTGCAGAAGCGGACAGCGCATTGACACCGTCAACTGCATCCCATTTTTACACCGATTTGCTCGTAACCGAAATTCATGATCAGGCGTGGCGTTTCGTTAGAACTGTGTTTTCAGTGCCAGAATATCTCCATAATGTGCATTTGAAGTATCGAATGAAGCCAGCCCGTGGAAATAGTCTTTGGGAATAAAAATCCCACTTCACAAAGTTTTACGCTGCGTGAGGGGTGCAGGTTGACTTGCAGTATTGATTAATGCTAAATGATGGGACATGGAAATAATCTCTGTAAGACTTTATTAACAAGGTGCAGATAGCGGACCTTTTGACTCTGCTGGCGGGGATAACGACACATGACCAGACTAACATGATCTTCGCTCCACAGGGAGAAAAGGTAGAGATAAGGTTCTCAAAGGCCCCATGCCCCCCTGTACTGCACAACTCTTGTCAAATGCATCCATTTACTACACCGGTGCTTCCCTCAAAATTCTGTTGGCTGCTTTCCGCGCTTATCTTCTGTAATTTTTCAAGTGCGGAATATGTTTCCATCACCCTGTTTTAATGCTGACATTTTGACAGTATCGAATTGAGATTTTGTTCGATGTGGATGGAAACAGTGCTTGTTCCAAATGTTTTAGAATACAAAATAAATTACTTTCACAAAAAAGTTTTTCACTTGCTTCTTTTTGGTGGTTTTTGACTTGTGTTTGAAAAAGCCGGATTAATGCGAATGATGGGGAGTTCCCTAATGCATTTGCTAGGTTTGAATAAATTCCTCTACGTGCAGATGAAAAAGCTATATTGATGACTCTGCATTTGAGGTGGGATAACTAAGCACTGGCTGGCGTTGAGTTGTTCTCTATTTTATTTAGATCCACAGGCATCTGAAATGTTGATTTCTGATTAGTTCTGAAAGGCCTGAGTGCAAAGTCTGTCTTCTAAGTATTTCTGACTAGTAAGTTGTCTTCCGTTTAAGCGGCCGTTCCCAAACAGCAGCATGCATGGTGCTGACTACTGAACGAAAGCAATGACATCATTTATTGTGTTAATTATTCGTACTGCTCCTGCTTTGAAGAACTGAGACACACTGTTATAATTTATCATATATGAAAATTGAAGACATTATATTCAGAGACTCACTTGTTTTTCTTACTGATATTTAGTTGCCAGTTTAATAACAGGAAAAGTGGTATAAGATTTTGTTCTCTTTGATCGTAAACTTTATTGGATGGCAAACAGTGCTTGTTGCGAAAAATGTTTTATGTGATTATTCGACCAAGTTCGAAATTCGCAACTTTGGCTGGAGACCCTAATGGCTACCTCAGGTCCGGTCTTTCTTTTTGGTGCGATTTGTGTAGCCTACATGGATATGCGATAGTATGTGGACATTTTAAAAGCCGTATTTAATGCTATTCCTTTGATAAAAGTCCCTATGTTTTGGTCAGTGTTTGAATATGTTGGCAACGTTATATGAAGATGAGAAGTCTGTCAGGCTATTGATGATGTTTCTGGGTCTGAATTTCCCCAGCTGATATTAATAACTAGCATTGGTGACGTTGAGCAGTGTGTGCTCTTTTTATTTATTTTTTAAGCGGACCGCCTCTAAAATAAACGATTTATAACTGAGGGCAAGAAAGAGTCAGCATATTGTGACCTATTTTTTACATCTTTTGGGGGGGTTCTTGCTTTGTGACTAGTTCAACTCTAGTCGGATACAAAAAACTTCCGTTTAAAAGGACGGTCAAATTCGTCGTCCGCCAAATCTCTAGTGCGGCACTACCTGAAACAGGGAGCTGATTGAGCCGCACCCAGCGAATTTAGATTTGGGTTTATTATGTGTTAAGTATTCTCGTCCTTAAACACAGAGAAAAGCTCCTGCTGGAAGAGGACTGAGACCACACATGTATTATAAAGATGGAGATTATTAAAGAGGAGAGAGAAGACGTGAAGATTGAAGAAACATTCAGAGTCAAAACATGAAGAGAATGAGGAACACCAGGTTGGTGTCTTCCGGTCATTCATCAGACAACCACTTTATCTATATTTTGACGGATGGAAGAAATTTTTTGTGCTTAGATAGGACGGGAAAATTATAAGTAAAATGATTTTTGTTTCTCTTGCAAAATGTTCCCGCCAAGAAACTTTACATTCGATCCAAAACCAATTTAGGATCTTTGCAAACTTTCTCAGTGAAAGCACTGACTCCGAAGCTTCAAAAATTATTCAGTGGGTGTTTACGCCGAAGCTTCTCAAAGCTCAAAAAATGGGATTCGGTCGAAGCTCTATATATTAAATCTGTGTATATTAAAGTGACAGCAGTGGGCGGGGGACACCCGGGACGTTGTCACTACCAATGTCCAGCGGAACTGCCAAACTGTCCCCTAGCGATTAATTTTGAAAAAAACAAGTAAATATATCTGTATATGTTTTGGTAATTTAGTATCTTGTGACGCATTCTAACATCCATACCATTGATATATTTACATAAGAAGTTAAAAGTTTTAAAATAGGCTACGTTAGAAAACGGCGTGCTTTCAAGGACGTGCCATTATTATTTTAAATGGGCGGAATGTAGTCACTCACCGGACCAAGAAGCGCAACAGACTGTGAACCGAGAACCGTTTCTGTCGGACGCTACGATTTGAGAACCAGAGGAGCTGTGATGATTACTGCGCATGAGTAATTCCGGCATGAAGCAGATGACACACACAGCGCGTCTGAAACCGAAGACTGGTTCCTTTTGGTGATTGATTCTGAAACTGATTCTGATGCTAATGTTATGACGCGGGGAAGAAAACGAAAGACTTGAATGAAGCAGGCAATTCTGGCGAAACGTACGTTTATTCTAATAACAAGATCAATCGCAATGGATTTATGTATAGTAAGTGGATCATGCGTTTCTGCGCTGATGACACCTAATTTATTTACTTTATATCTTCAAGACTTAAATTCTCGTATGAACATTTGCTGTTACTGTATTGGGCTTGCGTTGTTGCAAAACTTAATTGTAAACTTTTCACGGATTATGAAGTTTTAACTGGACTAAAGTTATGATTACTGACTTTATATATTTAAACTTGTTTGATAGACACGTGACGTACATTACGTCTGAGCATAAAAGAACCGGTGAACTGTTTTTTTTTTCAACCGGTTTATTGAATGAAACTGTCCGAAAGAAACCGGTTCGCGGGGAAAAGGAACCGAACTTCCCATCACTAGACTGAGCTCATGCGTTCACGTCCTCGAGCCAGTTATTCAGCCAATGAAGTGTAGGACTGTGTATTTCAAAGAATTGTGTCTATGTAGCTTTATCTAAAGTACAAAGGTTTAATTGGCATTCTTTATTTTCAAATGACCTGACCGTACCGCGGACCGAATATCATTAAAACTAATCTAGGATGGACTCGTATAACGCGGTGTGACCGCAGGCACACGATCATTTGGATTCAAACCCCGCGCATCAACTGGCAGCTCACTCAGGGGCGGGTTCTGGGTCTATGTACTCTGGCGCGGTTTGTCAGTCAGCAGCAGTGGGCGGAGGCCTCGAGCAATGTGAAATCACTTTTGTACTCTGCTTATGATGTATGTGTTAAAAAAAATAAGGAGCAATGTATTTTATCATTATAGGGTGGTTGTGTTCACACACACTGCCAGAACACACATTTGTCGAACACAAACATGTGAAAAGTGAATTTTGCACAGTATAGGGGCCCTTTTTTTTTCAGTAACAAACTGGCAACATGTTTTGGTTGTGTAATATTAAAACCAATTAAATCTTTTTGAACATGACTTGTCTTTTAATTTGTTCACCCTAGACCTGAGGGCCCTGAAAAGAAGGAGAGTCAAGACACTTGAACTGAAATGGAAGAAGAAAAACTTCATGGCTGGTGAAGAATCTTTTAGTTACTCACAGACCCATAATCACAAAGCTAGAAATCTTAATACCCATATGACAATCCACTCTGCAGGGGAGTTTTACACCTGCAAAACTGTGTGGGAAGAGTTTTCTCACTGAAAGGAACTCTTAAGACTCACATGAGACCTTCACACCGGAGGAGAAGCATTCCAATGCTTCAGTGCGGGAAAAGAGTTTTTACACAGAATAAAAACCCTTACCAGTCCACATGAGGGTTCACACTGAGAGAAAAACCTTACACCTGTCAAACCAGTGGGCAGAGGTTCACTCAAAAAACAAGGCCTTGAAGGCCACTTGAAAATCCACACTGGAGAGAATTCTGTTCACATGCAACCTCAGTGTGGAAAGAGTTTTACCAAGAACAAAAACCCTTGATACCCACATGAGAAATCACAGTGGGGCAAAGAAGTCCTACACCTGCAAACTGTGTGGAGAAGAGCTTCTCACTAAACCTATTTGAGATAACCGGTCAAACTAGGACTCACATGAGGAATTCACCACAGCACGCGGAAACCGTTCACATGCTGTCAGTGTGGAAAAGAGTTTTAAGAGAAGAAAAGAGGTCTTAATGTTACACATGGAGAATTCACACTGGAGAAAAGCCGTTCGTTCTGCTCTCAGTGTGGAAAGAGTTTTAAACAGGAAAGAGGATCTTAATGGCCACATGACAAATCACACTGGAGAAAAGCCTTCCGAATGCAAAGCTGTGGGGGAAGAGCTATGCGAAAAAAAGAAAAATTTTTTAAGACTCACATGAGACATAACCACACTGGAGAGAATCATTTGTTTGTGATCAGTGTGGAAAGAGCTTCAAGATGTTCAGAGGAATACCTTCAGTCATAACATGAGGATTCACTCAGGCTGAGGCACTTGTTCTCTGTCATCAGTGCGAACGGAGTTTCCCAGACAGGAATCCACTTGAGCCTCATGTTAAAAATTTACACGGGGGAGACGCATCCTTAAGTGTGGATCATTCAGTGTGGTATTGCGTTTCACAAACAGAGCAAACCTGGAGGATCAACATGAGGAATTACACTGGGAGCGACGCCCTGTCCTGTAAACGGGTGGAACGAGCTTCACCAGGAAACGGAGACCTTCTATCACATGAAAGTTCACTTGGAGAGCAGCCTACCAGGTCCTCAGTGTGAAAGCGTTTCACCACAAGGAATCACCGAGAGTCATGTGAAAGTTCCATGGGGAGAAGCCTTTTGTGCCTCACTGGAAAGGGCTTCCCATCAGAGCACACTTGAGTATCACCCCCCCCCCTTCAGATCCAACACTGGAGAGAAGCCGCTACCACCTGACCTCTAGAAGCGAGAAAGGAGATGCGCGCGCGCCGCGCAGAGGAGCTTCCGGTTAATTACCAGTGTCTCAGTTGATGAACAGAGTTCACAATTAAAGGAAAACCTTAAGATTCACATGGAGAGTCACACTGGAGAGGAAACCTTCCAAGTGTGTTCAGTGTGAATGAGGTTCACCACTCCATAAGCCTAGAAACAGCATTTGCCAAAAATCATTGTGAAAAGAAGTCTCGTTTCCTTGGTGTGACAAACAGGTTTAGAAAAAAGGGAGTACTTTTTAGCAACCATGGGTGCATTCACTCTGGGGGAAGTAGACAATTTATTGTGATCATGCAATAAACGCAACCACACATCCCATATGCAAAAGTTATGTAACTGTGCGCGCCTGTGTAAGTAGTATGGGACACTCTGCATAAATGAGAAATGCATGATACTAGCTTTGAATATCACGTCACCCGCAGCTGAATGTGAGCTTGATTGTCCACCTTACTGGCACTTATTTATTTGCATTATGTTTCTTTTTTTGTATAGTTATATTACTACATCATCTTATACAACTTTATCTTGAGCCTTATATTTTTTTTGAGGCATGTTTACTGCAGTAAGAACAATCGGACCCATCTCTTGCATATAGTTTCAAAATTTTATATGGTTAAGGCAGATACTTATTGTTGTGAGTAAGTAGGTGTGCCGCTAATTCACGGCAAATGCTAAATGCCTTTCCTGCAAATGTCGTTCAGGTGTGCCAACAAAGCTGTAAATATAATGTTTTCGGGATGGCTCCTAGTCGGGGAAGGACACAATGTTCAGTTAAAAGTGCATTTTCCCACACTACGACGGGTAACTAGACCCCATGGCTTTTCTACTTCCACCCCTCACGCCATCCTAGGTGTATCTGACTTTTCTGTCTTACAGACTTAATACAATCAGACGCTTCGGCTATTCTCTCAAGTTATACCAAATGGCCAAGCGTCATAGGGTTCAAGTATAATGTAAAAATCCATCCATCTCTAAGATAAGTACTCCACGTTGGCTCCAGGGAGTTAATTATAGGCCTCCTTGAAGCTAATTTCTTCTTTTGTGTAAGAAAAAATATCCATGATTACATCTTTATTATAAACCATGGGATCTCCAAGGCGCGTCCACTATGCAATGCTCCACCCGTATGAGATTTGAGTGCACTGGGTATCTGGGTACCACAAGGCGTAGTACTAGGGACGGGTTAGTTTTCACGCACTTTGGAGGATATCATCAGGGAACACGGTTAGTAGCTGTCTTTAGCTGTTATGCTGAATGATAGACTTCAAGCTTAATATTTCTTTTGCAGTCTCGGCCAAAGCATACCAATTGGCAAAAACTAACGGACGTGCATAGTTGATGATAAAACCAACGGAATTGATTAGTAATTTCCTTCTGTTAAATTTGAAGAAACAGATGGTGGTACTAACTGATCAAAAACATTTGTGTCATGAACTCCGACCTACGGAAACTTCTTCATTTATTCACTACCAGAGGTCATTTATCCACTCACACAGACTTCACACTAACACCATACCTAGGACTACATATTATTCCACAATCCACTGCACTCAATAGACACAAGCTGCAAATCAATCGGACTCACCATATACAGTAGGTGGCCAACCAGAATGGGTAATGACTGTCACCGTGAGGGCGTGCAGCGATAACCATAAGGTCAGTAACATGGTAATATCATTCGTGAAACTGGCCGCCAGGTGGGGCAAAAGGGGCGGATTGTTGAACTGGAATGTAATTTGTAAAATGTTGGTTTGTAAAATGAAGATGATACGGAGGACGGTAAAAACAACAATAAACATATAAGTATAACAATTGGAAACATACCTTCAAACCATTAGAAAAAGTATGTGAGTTCAATTTCAAACGGGGATAATCACTTCTCACAGACTTTTTCCTGGACGGTGCCCAGCGGTGGAAGAACCCTCCCGAACTTTCAATTCGCCCAGCGAGTCTTACTCCCATTTCCAAACAACATCTAAAGGACTCATTCTATTTTTCAGGCACGAACCAACTATAACTAATACTAACCTTTCTTCGTTTTGTCTATCACAGGCTTTAAAAAAAAACAAAAGAACACGCCTGGCTACGTGTCGCACGAGATTGTCATAGCACTTGTATAACGTTGTGTTCTCTTGTTGATCTGATTGTTTCTACTGTTCTCATTTGTAAGTTGCTTTGGATAAAAGTGTCTGCTAAATGATTAAATGTAAATGTCTTAGGCTCATTTCGGTTCATTCTTGGTTAAAAATAAATAAATCTTCAGGTTCCATATGCAGAGCGAAATGAGAACGGTCCAGCATTTAGAAATAATTCTTATTAACTCTGTTATTATTCTTGATTTTTCTAACTGCTAACAGTTTGCATTTTCTAACTATGCTTTATGTGTGACCAAAAATGGAGTATTTTCTGTTTCAGCTGTTTGATTGCGCTGGCGCCTCACGCGCATATATTCATTGGAAACAGTGCAGCTGTTCACCGTGTAATCCGGCGCGAACAGCGGTCTACTTTGGCATATTTTTGTTCATTATGATTTTTTTCCGTCGAATACTGAAACGTGTGAACTACAAAGCCCATTTTCAATTGGGCAACATCACGAATATGGAAACGTTTGGATTTCTCCAGAATGAGAGAACCCAATCTTACCTTATGTTTCCTTTAAATTATTATTATTATTATTATTTTATTTTTATTTTTTATATAACTAAGCATCATATACTGCAATTATATTTATCCATTAAAATTATAAATTTTTAATTATTGATCTGTTCTGATAAATTTGTTAAATGTAAAGGATTTGTTGTAAAGTGAGGGGAACTAAAAATAAAAAATCTAAAAACTAAAAATATCCTGTTGGCGCCTATAACATTATTAGGCCTGCTGTTATTATTTCTGAATGTAATAAAATGCAACTTCTACATGACCTTTTTTTTTTCCTCTCACAAAAAAAAATAAAAATAATAATTTTTAAAAAAATGCAGCAAACGAAAAAGGTGATAATCATTAAAATGTGTTTCTGTGGGTTTAAAAAATAAGTACATATAAGGTGCGGTCTATAATTAGAATGCATCAACACGTTGATTTACTTTCACTAATTCCATTCAAAAAAGTTGCAACTTGTAGATATTATATTTATTCATTTCACACAGACTGATAAGATTTTCAAATGTTATTTCTTTTAATTTTGATGATGATAACTGACAAACTAAAGGAAACTCCACATTCAGTATCTCCGAAAAATTTAGAAATCTGTTAAAGGGAAATTATGTGAAGGACAACATGGTGCCACATTCTAATCAGCTAATTAAACTCAAACACACCTGCAAAGCCTTTAAATGGTCTCTCAGTCTAGTTGTCGGCTACCCAATCATGGGCGGAGATGTTGCCTTGACAGTGCCAACACTAGATCCATGACATTGCACAAGGAGGCGAAGAACAAAAGGCATTGTGCAAAGGCACGGCTGCTTGTTCACGAGCTCTGTTCAAGAACATATAGAGAGGCGAAGGGAAAGGAAAGATGTGGTAGAGAAAAAGTGTACAAGAAAGTGATAACCCGCACCTGGCGAGGATGGTGAACAAAAACCCCTTCCAACACTGTGGGGGGGAGCTTCACAAAGCGTGGCCCTGCAGCTGGAGTCAGTGTCCAAGAACCCATACCCACGCCTGTATGCCGGCCATTGGTATAACGGGTGAGAAATACGCATTATACCATGTCTACACGTAGGTCAAGCCACTCGGTAGAACAACAGAAGCATCAGCGAATCCGCTCACAAAATGGACTGGACTGCGCTGAGTGCTCCAAAAGTTATGGCATTCCTGATGAAAGTAAAATTTTGCATTCCCATTGGAAACAGGGTCCAGAGTCTGGAGGAA
>NW_024872919.1:521180-523890 GCF_018340385.1 Cyprinus carpio
CCATTACAAGCTATTTATAAGGCCTTTGTTGGTTGTTGTCTTATTTTTGTCTTATGGACCCTTTATACTTGTTTCTGTCCTAACACTGTACTAATTAGCTAAAAATAAAACAAACTAATAGCTTGTATTGTGTGAATTGCACACTTGATAAGTTGATCTTGTTTTTAGTAATAGTTATTTCGTCATTATATAAATATTTTTATGTAATTAAAAATATAATTCTTCTTAATAATAAAATACTACTTTTTGGTTTTTTCGTGTTTGTTATACTCTAGGTAGCAAGTCTCAAGACCACCCCCGTATATAAATATGCAGATTATTTTTCTGCCAGCAGGATGCGCTATTAGAGAGGGAGGGATAGAGGTTTCTCCGGCTGTATACAAAGCAGCGCTGAGCTCACAAATGCTGATTTATCAGGCATGAAAATGAAAATGACGTGAAAATTTTTCTCGAAACCAGTCGGTTTTTCTTCTGAGAAATACAGTGATATAAAAAACACCAGTGGCGGTTTTGATTTTGAAACATGCGGTGCTCCATGTTTTATTCAAAGCGAGAGAGATCAAAGCCTTTTGGAAAAATCTGACTGTGGCGGTCAGTTTTTGTGCATGGCCATACAAAATAAATCAATGTATGTTATGGTTGGAGAAAAGAGGACCAAAAGGCGAGATTCACAATCACACAGTCTTTAATGGAAATAAGAAGCGAATCACTGAATCAATAAGGGACATAAATCTTCTCGAGGAAATTGAAAGGGTAAAAAGTCAAACAGAAATCTTCGCTAAATGAACACAGAGCATAAACTGAAGGTAACAGATAACTAACCATTGGAACACATGATGCTGGACAGCCCGTCTCCAGAAGAAGTAGAAGGTCCCAGAGGAGACTGCAGAAGCGAGAAGTTTATACTCGCAGAGAGAGAGAGGGGTTCCTGTGAGATCGGTTACAGCTACCTGTTTCCAGGGCCACAAGCGTCTGAATAGGCAGCAGAGCAGAGTAAAGCGCGTGAAAGAGTAAGGGTTCCAGACGCAATCACACACAGGTGACAGGACAAGACTCTGACAGGATAGAACGCAGTAAGAGATGCGTGTCTGCATTGATAGCTTAGAATAAAACTGACAAAGAGACAGAGAAAGAGAAGGTTAGAAATAGTAGGAAGAATCAGGGGAAAAAGGGGGGAACAGGTGGGGAAGGGATAGGGTGGAGATAAATGTGAATGGGAACAGTTGGGACTGATGAGGCTAAGTGATGGTGTAGTGAATGAGTGTGTAGGTAGGGTGACCACAAGAGGGAGACAGAGAAGTGAGGAACCCGGATCATGACAGTATGCTAATTATTATTATTTTTAAATGTCCAATGTGTGGCCCTTTTAAATGTATATTAGTGTGTGTGTCAGTTCTTTATTGTAATATTTAGTGTCTCTTTTCTTATTGGAAAACAGCAAATGCTTACTTTAGAATAGGGAACATAATCTGAAGTAATACTGCATTTATTGAAGTGATGAGAAATGTGCTTGTTGTTAGCTATTAACAAATTCAGGGATAAGAATATTTAGTTTATAATCATTTGTTAGTATAAGAACTTAGTGCTTTTGTGTAACTGTTTTCAGACAATTTAAATGTTTGTGATGAAATGCCTATTCTATATTTATTTCATACTTATAAACTACACATTCACACAGTGTACTGAGAACTTTTTATCAAGTGTGCAATTCACACAATACAAGCTATTAGTTTGTTTATTTTTTAGCCTTCTTAGTACAGTGTTAGGACAGAAACAAGTATAAAGTATTTTGATATATAAATTTATATCAAAATAAATAGTTATAAAAAGAATAAAAAATAAATATTGTAGAATTTTGGTAATCAAACTATGAAGTATATTTCTAAAACTACTTTTTGTAATGTACTTTTAACACTATGATGGCTTTACATTTTGTCTTGGGGTTATTTCTCAGGCAAATTTAATGTTCAATTAAATTGCATTTAATTAACTAATCTCTACATTATGTAATAAGATTAAAAAACACTATTTTATAACTATATTGTGATGTATATCGTTAGCGTGAAATAAAATGACTCATACCATGAAAAATAATTTTGGTCATCCCGCCCACCCCTACTTGTCCAGGATACCGTTTCTCATGCTGCAAGTGAAAAAGAAACTGCAAGACCTGATGTGAGATGACAATCAGCTCAGATAAACGCTTATTAAATTATCCATCCATATTATCCATTGATGTCTATTCAAATTACATTCCTTGTTGAACCTAACCACCTCGACCATCTCCTTCGCAGGAAACATAGCAGCACCCAGAACAGCTGCACACACAACTTTTCACATTTATTTTTTCCCTACTAGTTTTCCTAATCTGCCATTTTTATCATATTATCACAGCTGATTCAAATTCATTAAATCATTTTAAGTTCAGGGTCATTTTAAAAATAACTTACAGTTGTAAAAAGCTATAATTTGGGACAAACCGTGCACATATTGTTTTAATACAGAATGTGATTCAGATTGCTTACATACAGGATGACTCTGTGTTAATGTCAAGCGGATGTTGCCAACTTCTTATGCCGTTATTAAAGACGTTATTAATATAACAGAATTCATAGTGTGAAATATCTCAAAACATTGCCTTTGGTATGCCAACTTCTTATGCCGTTATTAAAGACGTTATTAATATAACAGAATTCATAGTGTGAAATAT
>NW_024872919.1:524107-524282 GCF_018340385.1 Cyprinus carpio
ATATTATTAGCATTAGCACCAACTGCCTTGCCCCCAAACAGCCGACCATGGAGTCAAATGAGGTCGAAATTTCGGACGCTCCGCCTGGATACAAGTCATATGTCTGGCAGTGTTTTGGCTTTCTCATTAAAAAAGACAAAGACGGCAATAGAGTAACTGACAAGACTAAGACTGT
>NW_024872919.1:525182-525361 GCF_018340385.1 Cyprinus carpio
ATGAGGTGCCCTGCGCGTGTGTGTAACTCTGTATGTGTAGGCCAGAGCCCGAAAACTTATTTCTCATATTATTTTTTTTATTAGTCGATGAGAGAGAGAGAGAGTCTCTGTGTGCATGTGTCTGTGAGAGAGGGAGGGAGTGAAGGATTGAAAGACAGAAATGTTTGAGCTAGTTTTAT
>NW_024872919.1:525467-547210 GCF_018340385.1 Cyprinus carpio
AGTCAGTGGAGGGAGAAAGGCAGATGCAGCACGTGACACAGCCTCCCCCACCAAAAAAGACAGCGTTAGAAGATCTCCTTGGGAGCTCCTACACTACTGTTGTTGAGACAGTGCAGTCCAGCAGAGGGATTGAAATGGAGATACTCTCCTACAGAAATGGGATTCCTATCCCACTCAACAGTAGTCCACTTGAGTGGTGGAAAGTTAATGCATATGCTTTCCCCATACTTGCCCCCCTGGCCAAAGCCTACCTTTGCATTCCTGCTACGTCAGTGCCCAGTGAGCGTGTCTTTTCCACAGCAGGAGACATTATGTCTGCTCAAAGATCACTGATTACATCAGAACATGTTGATATGTTAGTTTTTTGAAGAAGAACCAGTCCTGAGATAACTTAACCTAGGATTAGAGCAGCACTAAGGGAGTGTTCTTGTTTGTGTTTGGCCAGTTAGGCCTTGTGTTTCCCTGTGTGCAGCTGAAACAAAAATAAATAAGTTGTTGTTATACAGTAATATTTTCTTCTTTTTTTTTCTTTTTTGATATCATATCGTGACGTATCGTATCGTGACCCTGGCATATCGAGGTGCATCGTATCGTGAGTTTAAGTGTATCGTCCCATCCCTATTTGGCACCATCTAATAGTCATATATTGCTGACTTGATTGTTGTTTGTTTGCTTTTTTGTTTTACTTCACTTTTTGTGTATATGAGTCAAAGACGAAAGGGGTGTTTCAAGCATCAAAATAAAATAAATTTAATTTAAAAAAAATGTGTAATACAGCTTTATATTTAGTTTTTTCCCCCATACATTTTAATGTGTCCTGTTTAACTTCATATTTTTCTGAACAAAAAATTACTATCACGCATTTTTTACCATGTTTAGCAGAAGACGCATTAGAATGTGTTTTGTTTTAATTTTTTTTATATACCAAAAAGTTTTTTTAGGCATATTTAAAACATGAATCATGGGATGACATATTAAAAGGGGCCTGCCTACACCTAACTCAATCTGTACACTGTTCTCACAGGTGAAAAATAAATAAAAAATACAGATATTACTAGTGCATCATATCCTATATTTCTCATAACTTTTCATTTTCAAATTTTCTTACAGAGAGTGTCCAGAGAACAACAAAGGAGACGAAGGCAAATATTGCAGCGGTCATTGCCTTTCGTTTAATATATGCCCCAGACACGGAGGTGGCAGGAAAAAAACCTGTGAATAAAACTGATGTTAAAATGTTTTGAAAAATATTACGTTCCAATAATGTTATTAATAAATCAAATAATAATAATAATAAAAATATTTTTGATCTCTTTGTCATTTTTCAGATAAAACCACCCAAAAATTATGGATTCCAGTTTCAGATTAAGTTAACCTGTTGTTTTTGCTAATGTCTTGAAATGAATAATTTGGTGTTGCCTCACATTGGATCTTGACCTTTGTCCGATCTTATTGTTACACTTTCTCGGTAGGCTATGTCGTTGTTGTTTTTTCCCCCCTGTATGGTGATTTTTATTTTACATTAAATTTCTGGCTCTGTTAAAGGTTTATATCATGCCAACAGAATCCATACTAACCATATCTTTCTTTAAAGTTGGAATTGGTTTTTGACATCTTGGATTTGATTTCATTTTCAACCGAAATGCAACATCTTACCAACGTTGGAGATTGACATCAGTCTGACGTTGGGTTCTGGGTAGTCTTTGACAGAAAATGGAGAGATAGTAAATTAATTTACTGACTTTTATTAGGAGATTTGATACACGTGTTTTTAATGACAGGTGTATGGATTTTTATTCTAATTTAAAAACAGAGGAATATACACAGATTGATAAAGCCTCTGTTTTGAGAGTTTTGCAAACCACCCAACAAAATAAAAGTCCTGAGCCTGATAAAGTGACTGGGAGAGTTTTGAGGAGTTGTGATATCAGTCATTTTATTTTTCAGACCTCGTTGAAATTACAGAGATAACCTGCAGTGTGGAAAAAGTCGATATCCAGGCAGACACATTATTAAATATGCTGATGATACAGTGGGGCTAAGCCTGTTAAAACAGGGTGATACAGAGCAGGGGCCCATTCTGAACTATTTTTTGGATTGGTGTGAGAGGTCTTATTTACAAATGAAGGTTTTCAAGACTAAAGACATGCAACAATTCTTTGAAACATAAAGATAAAGGTGTACTATGAATTTGAACATTATTTTAGTATATGACAAATGGTACACTGTTAATGCCTGGGTTTTAGTTTTTTGTTGTTGTGGTCGTTCATTCATTCTAGCAGTTTTGTCCCGATGTCTTATAAACTTTTGTCTGTTTGTGAGGTTGATGCTGTATAAATTGCCCTGTGAAGGGACAAATAAAGATTTGTATTTTTGTTAGTTTTATGGTTTATAAATGTAAAGCTGCTTTGACACAACCAGTATTGTATAAAGCGCTATACAAATAAAGGTGTTTCCCGCTGTTCTGACAGTCTTCCCTGCCCCCTTCCCCTTGTCCCCCTTCCCCCCCTCCCAGTCTGTAAATACCGTTGTTGCTTATCTCATTGAATCTGTGCTTTATTGTAATCATGTAAGTCAATGTGGATAAAAGCGTCTGCTAAATGCTTAAATGTATATTTAGGTTCATTTCGGTTCATTCTTGGTTCAAAATAATATAAATAAATCTTTCAGGTTCCATATGCAGAGCGAAAATGAGAGAAAGGGCCAGAGGCATTTAGAAATATTTCGTATTAACTCTTGATTCTTTGATTTTTGTAAACGCTAACAGTTTGCAGGGTTCAAACTCTTGCGTTATGGGTGACCAAAAAATTGAGGTATTTGTCGGGTTTACGCTGTTGAATCACGGCCGCGACAACAGCGGGCCACTTTGGCATATTTTTATTCATTATGTTTTTTTCCGTCGAATACTGAAACCGCTTGAACTACAAAGCCTATTTTTCAAATGGGCAAGACTCACTAATATGGAATTTTTTTGGATTTCTCCCAGAATGAGTAGAACCCAAATCTTACCTTATTTTCCTGTAAATTATTATTGATATTATTTTATTGAATTTTTTTTTTATCACGAAGAATACATATACTGCAATTATATTTATCCATTAAAATTATAAATTTTTGAATGATTGATTCTGTTCTGGGAAATTTGTTAAATGTTACAGGATTGTTGTAAAGTGAGGGGAACTTTAAAAAGATCCTGTTGGCACTCTATACATTAGTAGGCCTGCTGTTATTATTTCTGAATGGAATAACATCAACGTATACATGACTTTTTTTTTTCCTCTCAACAAACCTAAAAAGAAAAAAAGAAAAAAAGTGCAGGCAACTGACAATAACGATTTAATCCGTTCTAAAATGTGTGTCGTGGTGTAAAAAAAAAATTACATCTACAGGTACAGGTGCTGTCATAACTTAGATGTCATCAAAAAAGGCAGGGATTTCACTAATTCCATTCAAAAGTGAAACATTGTATATTATAGTCATTACATTTACACACAGACTGATATATTTCAAATGTTTATTTCTTTTAATTTGGAGATTATAACTGAACAACTAAGGAAATGCCCAAGGCAGCATGTCTCAGAAAATAAGAATATAAACTTACGACACTACATACAAAGAGGATTTTGTTTAGAAATCTTGGGCCAAACTGAAAGTAGAAAAATGAAAATGTGGGATCATGTGCATCACTCAATACTTAGTTGGGTCTCCTTTTGCCTAAATTAAACTGCAGCAATGTCAGGCTTGCGGGGCAGGGAGTCGCACAGTCTGTGGCACTGGCCAGGTGTTATGAGAGCCCATGTTTTGCTCTGATAGTGGTGCCTTCAGCCTTCTGCAGTCTTGGGTTCTGGCATATCGCATCTTCCGCTTCACAATACCCCAGTAGATGTTCTGGGGGGTGAAGGTCAGGCTGAGTTTGCTGCCAATTTCGAACACGGATACCATGGTCTAAAAATAGCATAAACTGAAGCTGGGTGGAAAACACAAGCCTTGTTATATCACAGGCATCTCAAACGGTAGAGTGACTGAGGAATATCAAGTCCTTTTGGGTGGAGAAATCGATTTTGATAATGTGTATAGACACTTTGAGTGAAACAGCTGCCTGGAACTTTTGCGAATTTGTTGTTGATTTTGTGGCTACATGTTTAAAAGTAAATCCCAGATGCAGAGAATTGCTCATTTTGGGGTCAGAGATCCACAGGCTGCGGTTCAGATGGGAGTATTGCTTTATGTGAGACACATGGCCTAAGGAAGTCTTTGACGAGCTTAGATGATACTCTCACATTTTGTACTCAGAATCTGAACCTCCTTCCCTCGGGGCAGGCCGATACAGAGCGCCTAGACTTTTTTGTTTCAAATGCAGTCTGCTTTCGTAAACAATGTCTTTGAAAACATAGAAAGATAAGGTTATCTATGATTTGAACATTATTTTAGTATATGACAACTGGTACCCCGTTAATGCCTGGCTTTTCGTTTTTTGTTGTTGCTGGTGGTTCATATCATTCCTAGCAGTTTTGTCCCGATGTTCTTATAAAACTTTGGCGGTTCTGTGCGATGATGCTGTATAAATATGCCTGGTGAGGGACAAATAAAGCCTGTACTACTACTAGTAATTTTCCCGTTTAACACTGTGTAAGCTGCACTTGTGAAACAACAGCAGTGGTATACAGCGCACGGTATTACAAATAGAAGGTTACTTGACTCGAATATAGCTGAAAGCTGATCTTGATTGGCAGATTCTGCTGTTCACAATGTAAAATCCAATGGTAAAGAAGCCACTATTCAGGACATGGACCTTCATGAAAATGTACAAAATACCGACAGCCTCAAATAAGAAGAAGGTAGTATTCCAGCATCTAAGTACGAGATAGGCATCTATCCAGGAGTGCAATACTTCAGGTCCTGGAAGGTCCACCGGTCTGCAGAGTTCCGTTCCCACTTGTTTCGTCCAATTAATTCTGATGTAGAGCGTGAGTCAGATTCGTTTTAATTCAGGGTTTGAAGCTAAACTCTGCAGGGGTGTTGGCCCTGCCAGGAAATCTTTCAGGTGACTGAAATGTTGTGCTGTTAAAGGTAGCCGTTATTAACGGTGTAGAAGGAAATCAAGCATGACTAGTGGGGAGATTGTCTGGTTTCAGCATCTTCATTAACAAACATCTACGCGGGAAATCACTGATGAATGAAATATTAATGCGCTTGAAGGACAGTGGGATTCTTGTGAGTCAGGAGCACATAAAGTGGGTTCTGGAAAATGAAGCTGCGATGAGCTATCAAATAAAGTTCAATAAAGTGTTAAAACTCCAGATTCAGTGTGGTAGAGTCACTGTCGCTCCCGCAGAGTGTTGATTATCCCCAACCAAGCTCAAAAACCGCCAGCCTGGAAGTTAACTCCCAAGAAGCTCTGGATGGGCGGTTCAGGTGTTGTTTAACTGGAGGTTGGAGCTGTAAACTGAAAGCTGCAGTTGGCCCACTCAGGAGCAGTGACGTGGGACACCCCTGAGCTATTGGTCGAGTGAAAACATATATATGTATAATTGCACTCTTTCTCTGTTTGTGCACTTGGGTTTGTTCTCAAGCATGCACACGTGTTTTGAAGTTCTTTATAGTTCAGGTATACACTAGCTATGCACCAAACTAACTGAGAAATGAACAAATAGTGCATTATTGCATTAAGCTGGTTGAAGAAGTCGTGCATTCTGACATAAAAGAGCCCAGGTTGCAATGGGTAAAATCGTCACATGAACCTGTATTATGCTAGTTAGAAACAACTAATTACCCGGGGGGGTAACAGTCAAGCTCACGAGTGCAGGTCCAAATGTACTAAATTGAGGGCCAGTTTAGAATGTTTATGCAGTTAGTTTGTGGTTGGGGAATAGTTTAAGGCATGGTGTGATTATTTAGTCTAGGCAAGTGAGTCCTCTGTCACCTTCATGGTTCAGTAGAGCTCGTCAATAACTCCACGCGGTCAGTATGTTTGAATGGGTTTCATCGAGGACAGACAGCAGTGCCGTCACCCTATATTTGCAGCAATTGCTAAGGAATTAATTAACATATGAATGGCACGAGTTGGTTTGTGTATGATAACTTGCACAGTGTCTGGTTTGTGTATCCCTGGGTGCCGACTAGAGTTCCTCACTTCCCCCATATCGTCACCCCACCTTATGGAACACATTTCCCACAAGCCCTTGTCTGTAACTCATCACGGGTCACTTGTATTACAGCTGTTCCGAACTTTCATTGTTTGCACCTGTCTATAAATACCCTGTTTTGTTCTGTCATTGTTATGGAGTCACTTAGTTAGTTTGCGTCACTCTGTCTTGCTCGTTGGCCCTCACTAGATGATTCGTGGTCTGGGGGTGGTGGACTGCCTTACCTGGATTTTGACCTTTGCCTGGCTGGATTTATGTTTTTGGATTACGCTTAAGTAAACATGCTGCTTGATACTGGGAATCTGTAAGAGTGTTGGTGGTGTCGTATAGATGTCGTGAACAGTATAATAACTATGCTGACTACGCTTTTACAATACATTTTATTCGGGCAGCGAGTAAGAGGACAGCATTAATATATGGTCTCATTCTCCTTGTAAAGTCCAGATGGTACCAAAACAGTGTAATCTTTAATCAATTAAATAACTGTAACTATATTTAGTTACAGTTCGACTTAGATTATTATTTTGAGGGAGGTTTTTGGCTACTACAATAATATGTGCTATAATAATGATCTATAGATGGACCCATTTAAAATAGTTTAGTTTTAATTATGCTTTAAATTTGTATTACAATTAGTGGAGTATTTAGGGTTACAATTACAGAAAACTACGGTTTGTAAAGAATTCAAGTGCAAAGAGGTAAATTAAGGCATTGATTGGCCAGAACAAAATATCAGATGTAATGCCATGGTCTTAACCACTAAATGCCCATATAAATAAAATTAATGGAGTTTGCAAATGTGATATTGTGATTATTACAACAGTTTCATGTAACAAGGTTAATATCTAAGTGTCCTTACAATTGTCTGATTATAGACACTATTGCCTGATGTTGCTCTATTTCGTGTGGAAAAGACGTTGTTCATAACAGTCACAGCTCAGCCACTGCGCATCTCCACTTCAAACACAGCCGGTGATTTGTTTACTGAATGAAATGTGCGTTTATTGATTCAGTTACCCATGTCATAAAGGACAGGCCATGTCCCAATGGCACCCTAAACCCTCACCAGTCTTCCTCTGAGTCTGCCGTCTGATCTTTTAGTGTAGAAGTCATGCTGTGGAGCCTGGTCCCAGGCAGGAAGTGCGGATCGGCGGGGCGCTTTGCAAGCACCCCTTTTGAACACGGAAAATGACAAATGGGGACATGGCCCTAATGATCCTCATGGACTTAACAGACCCGTGCACGCGGCGGCGGCCATTGTCAGTGCGTAAGAACCCAAGTGACAGACAGTGTTCCATTTGAAGACCGGCCACAACAATCGCTTTGCTTTATTCCTGAAGGAAGCAGCCGTTCTGAACGAATCATTGATGAATTATTCAGTGTGATAAAATCAGTGACTTTGCCTCCACCTCTGGCAAGCGTTGTGTTCATTTTTAAAGTATTTTTTCTGTTATTTAAATAATTGAATTGTTTCTATATTCAAAATCGTATATTTAAAACCATTAAGCCTAAACACTGAAGTTATTAATGTAATTGCACTCATGCCGCCTCTGAGGCTCATTAACATCTGAAAACATACACCTACAAGCCACTTTTGTGTTCTTAAACAGCTCGTCCATCTCTGTAGTACACATCCTTATTTAATACTGATTTAATTTGATTGGTACTTTTTCTTATTAAACCTTATTAATATACATGTTTTCTATTAGGGCTGTCACATGATTAATCGCGATTAATCACATCCAAAATAAAAGTTTTGTTTACATATATATGTATGTGTAAGCAGGGTCCTTTATTATGCTCCTGAAATACACACACATACACTGCTGTATTTAGACCCCCTATTTACATGTATATACATTTATATATTTTATATTCTATATATTTTATCACTTCTCTATAAATCTATTTAATATATCCACCTAACATATTCTTCTTCAATATATACGATGCCAGTGTTGTGTATTTGCTATCTACATCATAATAAATATACACCGTATACACAACACTGCTTATGGTCCACAAAACTTTATTTTGGATGGACTTAATCGTGCTTCCGCCATTGACAGCCTAGTGTTTTATCCTTTTTTAATTCCACAAATTTGAAAAGCTTATAAATAATATCTATTTTTTGAATTTGCCCAAAAATTACATACTTTTAATAAAAATGCCCATGACCAAAGGTCCCAACAAAATTCCCTGTAAATCACTTTAAGGACCGTCAAATATCATATCCTGGGCAAGCTACGTTTTTTTGAAAAGTTCAAATTGATTAAGAATGATCTCCTGAAATTTTTGACTGTGTCTCCTCAAAAAGAAGCGTAGCGTGCCCGCCCTGGGTTCAAGTAAGCTAGATATGTGCAGATGCTGCGCAGTTAAGCTGTCTTTATATATCATAAAACTCATAAGTATCAGTATTTGCACTCCATCCTGCACAGAGTTGGTTTTACAATGCACAATTCCAACACGAAATTCCTGAGTTAGCCCTTTATTCCACAAGCACCCTGCTCACATGGCTAGTGATTTGACAGCGTTACCCCACCCCAGATGATTTTTTAACTTGCAGTTGGCGGTGTTAATTTCACACCCATGATATCGAACACTGTGAGTGTATATATAGCACTGTTTGTTTGTTTGTTGTGCATCTGATCGCGTGTTTTTGGATCCTACATCTCACCAACTATGTGAGTTCACTCCAAGCATAGATGTCCCGCCCAACGACAACCGCCAGTCCAAAGCCTGTCGCTTTTACCCCTACCAGTCTCATGTTTATAAGTGCATGTTCTTCTCATCGCTGTTTTAAATGAATAGCACAGTTTTGCTACTACACAAACTCCAAACCACACCTGAAGTCACTCACGTGTGGTGATTTCCAGTGTTTAATGAACTTCCTTCTCCAGAGTTTCTTTGAGCGAGCTTTTCACGGTACCTTTGCCCCACTTAACAGCCAACGTCCCCGAAGTTTTAGGCGCCCTAAATAGATTACTATGATATAGTGCACCTGTTCACTCTTACAAGACTATAAATTGTAAGGTTATCCTTCAACCCACCTATTTTAATCCCAGTTTTACATGTTTTGTCCCATGCCCACGTTTAATTTGACAAAAATAAACCTGGCCCCCAATGTTTTTGTTGTCCCCTGCCCTTATTATATATCTTAATTGTAGTTTGTAATGTTATGGTCCTTGTGTTCTTACTCCTTCCCTGTTGATGGTGCGCTCCTGTCTAGAGATTGTTGTGGAGATAACCGTATGAAAATGAGAAGCTCTAAGCCGGGCCGTTAATCTGGGGTCTCTGTGCCTCTTGAAATACATGTTCTCCAACAAAGATCAACACTGGTGTCAGAAGCCAACCATGGAGCAGTTTGCCGCCTCCTAACAGTTATCTGTTGTTTCGAAAGGACATCTGGCGGCAAAAATGGCGAATGTGGAATTCAAAAGTTTGACCTGTCTCTCCTGCAACCTGCATTAAAGAGAAGAGTGACACCGTAAGTGTGCAAGACATTGCTTCCCCCATGGCTGGCGCTGATTGCAATAAAGGTCTGTTTAATACCATGGACTTTTGATGATGATGTGGGATGCCCGCGTTATGAACGAGCGAGTGCTGATCGAAGAGATCGCTCAGCTGTTCGGCGAGCGGTACTGCGCGCCGAAGCAGAAGAGAGCAATACATCTACCCTCTCGGCAATATGTACAGGACTGCTGCGAAACCATTGATGCATACGTGACTGACTTGGAACAATAAGTGGTGCAAGCCTGTAGCATTTGCCTGTAACTGATGACTTGAGGCTCCACAAGCTTGCATAGGCCTTGCCCCCAGAGCTTCGGTTGTACCCAGGGACACGTGAAAGCTAGGCTTCTTAGGGAAAACCAGAGGTTTGAACTAAAGGGACAACGGCTGTGGGGATAGACCGGCTCTGTCATGCCAGAGGTGCCGTAACCGAAAGCCATACTGAAACGCTGCATGGCTGCAGGACAGAAGCAGAATGTGGCGGTGAACAAAATCAATGAACAACCAAGGTCAACTGACATACAGGTCGAATTTCAAGCACCCAGGGAAAGGAAAGAGCAAAGAGACGGAAGATCTAGCCAAGATGGTGTTTTCGTACATTGAGCCACTGGAAGGAACGTGTATGGACGGCGATAACTTGGTAATGTAGCTGTGCTGCGTCGCGAGAAGAACCCATGTTTGGTAGGTAGGCCAGTAGTGACAACGCACAGACCAGCACAAAACAAAACGGCAAAACCGCGCTAGAAAGTGGAGAAAAAAGTCCATGAGATAGACAACAAAAACTGCTGAAATTGTTGTTCCAAACATCTCAGACATCAATGCTCCACTGAAAAACTTCTCGATGGTGATGTAGTGGTGCATTAAAAGGTCCCAGAACAATAGAAGAGCTTTGAAGGCTAAAGTCACTTGTGAGCAATGCCCCCAGTGTTTTGAATGTACTGTGATTGCACCAAAGCAGATCATGATGGTCAGTTGGATTGCAAGCGCTTGGAAGGTCTGGGAGCAGTGTTGCCTGGCAAGATGGACATCCGGTGGCATTTGGCTCAGGTCTCTTACTGAGTGTAAGAAAAGATCAAACGATAATAGCTGAAAAAAAAGGACAACGAGCTCTTGTGCGATTGTCTATGGCTGCGAGGAAGTTCTCATCAGTATGTCATGATAAGACGTTACCAGTGGAGACAGATCATAAGCCCCTGAACAGTGTGTCACGCTGCAAGTTGGCCAAGAGTTGTAACATAGCCGAGCACGCTGAATCGAGCATACCTGGAAAGAACAATCTAAGGCCACTCCTGGTAAGATGAGTTACAAGTTCTGTGTCGTTTTTGTTTGCCAATTTCAAAAGCGAAGCTTGAATACATTCAGAACTGAGCAGCAGAAGATGGAAGAGTTGCAATGGTCATGGACGGTAGTTCAGTCAGGATAGCTGCAAATCGCCGAGAGATAGAAGCAAGCAGTGACAAAGCAGGACCCTCTGTAAAGAAACTACTGCGGACTTTCAAAAGAAGGAACTTGCCTATTCCGACATTACTCGTCAAGACTGGCGAATTGTTGGACCACAAAGGCTGAGATCGACATGCTAGCAGTATGGGGTGGGCGATTTGACCAAAATCAAAATGTACACGATATTTAAAAAAAAGTTATAATCACGAATCTTATCTAGATCTTGATATAATATTTGTTTCTTTTAATGTTTTTTTGTGGTAAGTTAAGATCTTTGATTACCAATTTTCATAATCCGTTGTCACTAGGTCGATATCAAACGAATACAAGAAAATAAACAACCGCCCACCCCCCAAAAAAAACCAAGCTCCACGGGAATAATGTTAAACAGTGCGAGTGAACAAATACAAGACAAGAAACGACTACAAGCAAGAGAAAAAAAATACAATAAATAAGAAAAACATTGTGTAAAAGAGTTAGTCTTCACTGTTTAAGTTAATATGATTACTATGTTATTTCCAGGGGTTACGGAAAGTATTCCAACCCCCTTAAATTTTCACTCTGTTGTTATATTGCAGCCAGTTTTGCCTAAAGCATTTAAGTTCTTTTTTTCCTCATTAATGTACACGCCAGCACCACATATTGAACAGAAAAAACACAGATTGTTGACATTTTGCACATTTAGTAAAAAATAAAACGGAAATAGCAATGGTCCTAATATTCAGAGCCCTTTGCTCATCATTTAGAGTAGAGCACCCTTGGGATCTAATCGTTCCAGCATGAGTCTTGTGGGGAATATCAACAAGTTTGTTCACACCCTGAATTTGGGATCCTCGGCCAGTCCTCCTTGCAGATCCTCTCCAGTTCTTCAGGTTGGATCTACACGTTGTGGACAGCCATTTTCGAGGTCTCTCCAGATGCCTCCAATTGGGTTTAAGTCATTGCCGTCTGGCTGGGCCAGTCAAGAACAGTCACGGATTGTTGTTAAAGCCACTACTTCGTTATTTTTAGCTGTGTGCTAAGGTCAATTGTCTGTGGAAGTTGAACCCTTCGGCACAGCTGAGGGCCTGAGCACTCGGGAGAGATTTTTCGTCCAGATATATCCCTGTACTTGGCCGCATTCATCTTTCCCTGCGATTGCAACCAGTCGTCCTGTCCTGCAGCTGAAAAAAACACCCCACAGCAGTGATGCTGCCACCACCGTGCTTCACTGTTGGGACTGTATTGGACAGGTGATGAGCAGTGCCTGGTTTTCTCCCACACATGCAGCTTAGAATTAAGGCCAAAAAAAGTTCTATCTTGGTCTCATCAGACCAATAGAAATCTTATTGTCTCACCATCTTGGGAGTCCTTCAGGTGTTTTTATTTCATGGTGTCTTGCACTGAGGGAAAGGCTTCCCGTCGGGCCACTCTGCCATAAAGCCCCCGACTGGTGGGGCTGCAGTGATGGTTGACTTTCTACCAACTTTCTTCCATCTCCCGGCTACTTGCACATCTCTGGAGCTCAACCGGGAAGTGATCTTTGAGTTCTTCGTTTACCTCTCTCACCAAGGCTCTTCTCCCCCGATAGCTCAGTTTGACGGACGTCCAGCTCTAGAATGGTGTCTGGTCGCACCCCAAACGCCTTCCATTGAAGGATTTTGAGGCCCTGTGCTCTTAGGAACCTTAAATTGCCGCAGATTTTTTTGTACCCTTGGACCCAGATCTGTGCCTTGCCACAATTCTGTCTCTGAGCTCTTCAGGCAGTTCCTTTGACCTCATGATTCTCATTTGCTCCTGATGACATGCACTGTGAGCTGTAAGGTCTTATATAGACAGGTTGGGGTGTGGCTTTCCTAATCTAAGTCCAATCAGTATAATCAAACACAGCTGGACTCAGAATAAGGTGTAGAACCATCTCAAGGAAGATCAGAAGAAATGGACAGCACCTGAGTTAAATATATGAGTGTCACAGCAAAGGGTCTGAATACTTAGGACCATGTGATATTTAAGTTTTTTCTCTTTTTAATAAATCTGCAGAAAATATCGAGCAATTCTCGTGTTGTTTCTGTGCAGATGATATGGGGTGCTGTGTGTACATTAATGAGAAAACAAATAACTTAAATGATTTTTAAGCAAATGGCTGCAATATAACAAAAGTATTGAAATTTAAGAGGGTCTAGACGACTTTCCGTTACCCACTGTATATATATATATATATATATATATATATATATATATATATAACATATATATATATATATATATATATATATATATACATATAATTAATGCTTATTACCATTATTTATTTATTTATTTTTCTTCTTATTCCCTGGTTACTAAAAGTGATTTGAAGCAAAAGCATAATCAAGATCAAGATCATAATCAAGATGGCTGACGCCCGAGTTGATTCGGACGCCGATACCATCCGTGACTCAGCTTAGATTGTGGTTTTTATTTACTTTGTTTAACTGGGTACCTTTGGCTTTCCTCATGTTAACACGCATAACGTCTGCTACTGGATCATTTCACGACAAAGAAACACTTTTTGGACATTGGACACCGGCTTCACTAACCTGTTTTGAGACCACTCTTATCCTCAATCCATTGTGGCCATCTGAGATTCTCAGGAACGCCAGAGATGAACGTATGGCCACTTGGTCTTCCACACCAAGGCGATGGATCAAAGCTTACCGCGTGAAACGGGCTGGGATTCACCCAGCATACTGAGAAAAAGCAGCTCTGAGCCTCCTCTAACCGGAACAATCTGTACGCCAGTTGTCCCAATCTCTGGAGAATAAGATGGACGATACTTGAGAGCCAGGACATCAGTTTTCAATAGGACATTAGGGACTGTAACAGCCTTTGTTGTCTGAAACATGGCTCCGACCTCGTCCCGACGCTGCGGTAACCCGTCTGATAACTTCTCTGTTTTCTGATGGACAGGACGTGAGCCAGAAATCAAAGGGTGGAGGAGTGTGTTCCTGATCAGAAATGGTGTTCCCACATGAATAATCCGCCACTCTGTCGCGCCTCTTCTCGCCTCATCTGGGAACATTTATCCATTATTTTAACCGCCCATTCTATCTACCCCGGGAGTGTCATTGATCAGTCGTTACTGCTGTCTACATCCCACCGACATTGCGCCACCGGTCTTGGCTTTGTCTAAGCTTTCACGATGTGCTCAAGGTTCCAGTAAACCAAACTCCTGATGCATGCTTCTATCACGCTGGGGACTTCAACAAGCCAACCTCGGGCAAGTTAATGCCTAATTGTATCAACTGTTTCCTGTCCGACCAGAGACCGAATACACTGAACATTGCTACTCTCAGTTTAAGATGCCTACAAAGCTCGCTCACTACCGGCTTTTTGCAAATCAACAGCGGCCATTTCCTCACACTGAATATAACACAGGCTCGTTCAAGAAACCACTAACGCCCCTGCAGAGGGTGTGACCGCTGGTCCGCCCCCCTCAGAGCCATGCTACAGGCTGCTCTTTGATGACATAGACTGGGACATGTTTTCGGGCAAGTTTCATCTGACGTCAGCGAGTTTCACGGATGTAGCATTAACTTTGTAAAACCGCTAGCCGAACAAGCAACTGAAACAGTAACTAGAAGGTTCCTCTCTAATCAGATAACGTGGGTGGCCAGAACAATCCGTGCAGCAAAAAAAAATAAAACCAAACGCACTGCTGCTTACAACGCTGGTCTTTTGTCGGGAAACATGAACGAGTACAAAGCCTCGTGCTATGCTCAGGCAGTAAGAGCTGCGCAAACCCCCCGCGTAGCAGGAAGTGAATAGAGCTCCACTTTTCCTCTCAATGACGCTCCCCGCATGCATGTTGGCAGGGACCAAGGCACCATCTGTGTCCTTGGAAATACAAGTCCTCTGCAGAGTAGAGCAGATCCCTTGCGGGCTGACGACTAAACTATTTCTACGGCCCCGCTTTGAAAACAATCTAAGAGTGGCGGAAGTCTGCAATCATGCATCAGGAGCAGCAGTCACAAGCAGCGATAATTAGTTATTCAACCCGTGGTCGGAGGAGCGGTTTCGGAGGCCTCTACAGCGAGATGAACATGAGGAAATCAGCCCCACATGAGGGGATTTCTGCCGTGTTCGGGGGGGTAGGGTTCCCTGCGCTTTATCGAACTTCGCTGGTTTGTTGACAATCAGCCATCTGTAATGAGTATCTTTCTACCTCGGTGGTTCGCCACCTCTTCAAAAATCTGTCATCATCCCTGTGCCTAAGAACAATACCCTCTTGTGTCTGTAATGACTATCATCCATTGCCCTCACGTCAAGTCATGAAGGTCTTTGATGGACTGGTTAAAAACTTCATCTGCTCCTCCATCCCGGATACTTTGGACCCTCTTCAGTTTGCTTATTCACCCACCAGATCCACTGATGATGCCCATCTCTCAATCCTGCCTCTTCTCTCACACACATTGACAGCATAACAGGAACGAGTAAGGCTGCTATTTATCGCTATAGCTCGCTTTCAATCCTATAGTCCCCATCAGTTGCTTCTAAACTCTAGACTTCGGCCTGAATCTTCAACTCTGGTGCACTGGATTCTGACTTCCGCACTAAGAACCTCAGGTGAAATTAGGCAGTTCACCTCTAACTCCAACACCCTGAACGTAGGAGCCACCACAGGGCGGTGTCCCTGAGTCCTCTGCTCGTACCTCTCTAACCACATGACCGCGTAGTCCTTCCCCACAGTCTCCACATCTATTATGAAATTTGCTGATGATACTGAACAAAAATATGCTAATTAAAAAAAAAAACTTTTTATCACTAAAAAAATAATGCCATTCTTTATACTTATTTACAATTGTGTTTAAAGTTTTTCCACAAGTAATATAATTATGAAAAACAGTAAACAAGTTTCACCCAAATTTAATTTGTCTTTTAATTAATGAAATTTAAACACATTGTATTTTTTGTTAAATAAAGAGGATTTGCTATTACAATTAAAACATGGAAGAAAAATTGTGATTTATTTCTTTAAAAAATTGTTTTATTAATTTTTTCAACAGTAGTTGCAGTATCGCATACATTCTACTAAATAATATTAATATTTCTAGCACAATGCCTTTATGTAAAAATGAACTTTATTTTGACGGGTGCAGTGTTCCATTGCGCCTTACACTCCCCCCGGCTGGCCCCCATATATACATACATTATATATGCAAATCCATTTCTCTACAGCAGGAGGCGCTTTAAGAGCCGGAGAGATACAGGATTCTCCGGTAACGCTGAGTTCACAAACGCTGCCGCTCTCCCGCCTGACCGCAGAACTGAAATGCAATGACATCCGAAAATTTCTCAATATAGCGTTCCCTCTGCACGTACCAGTGATATAAACCACATCCGCGATCGGTTGTTTGATTGGGAAACGTTGCGGTATGCCTATGGTTATTCAATGAAGACCAAGCCTTTTTTGGAAAACTCTATTTGTGGCTGGGTACGTTTTGATCTTGTCACGTAAATCCATGTGTGGAAACCCTGGGTTGCATGGACTAGCTTTAAATTGACTACCTGGTTTTCCTCCCATGCGACGGTCACGCTTGTGCAGGACTCCGACCAAACAACAGTTTGTTGGCGCCTTTGTTGTTTATGTATTCTAGGTTCTTCTGCGCGCAGATGCTGAAATTACTGCAAGCGTCACGCGCTTCAGTCTCTGTAGTAAACAAACCCGCACGTCTCTGCCATTCATTCATTCACACAGAGACGCGCAGAACACGCAGGATTCATATTTCAACCAACTTTTGAGCTTACCATTTCCGATATGGTCCTCCCGGCGATTTGCAAAACCTTTTGCTTCATTTTGTCTCCCGTTGCACCTATTTTTTGCCGTGCACTGTCCATCTTAACCTGTCCGTTTCCATTTTTCCTGATGGCTTTTGCGATTCCATCTGCGTTTTCTGTTCCCGGCCTCCTCGCGTGTCGCGTTACAGCCCTGGTGAGACTGACTTCCTTCTTAGTCCTTCCCGGCCTTTGCGTTGGTCCCTGGGTTATACTGTGTCAGCCACCGCCGCACTGTTTTCAGTCACCGTCCCTTTGTGTCCCCCACGTCCCTTGTGTGCCCAACCGCCTTGAACGCTCATAAACCCTCTTCATGTCATTTCACCATTATGCCATCATTAATAACACACTTTTATCAGTATTCCAAAGGACCAAGTCACTACTTTAGTTGAGGGGGCCACACTTACGATGATGAGAAGTCTTATTAATGATGATTGCTTGAACTAACAGAATGCGGATATCTACAGCGTTGGCCAATGTTGTCTGGTCACTACTGTATGGGGGCACAAACCTGATGATGCTCTGGGCGAGAATTCACGTTGTTAATGACTGCTGTGATGTTAACAGAATGCCGGATATAAAGGAAAATAATAACGTTGGGGTCTGTCTATTTACGCTACTATGAAGAAAGAAATGAACATGCTTGATAACTCATATCATATTTAATGAAAAAACCTTAGCTCTCACATTCACATGATATACTGTTCTAGCCTGTATACATGCATGAGGTAATGTGGATTTTTTAACCTCCTTTAATCTAAAACTTAATAAGCTTTTGCATGCAAAAAATAATGCTTTTTGAGATCATGTACCATAAGCATAGCTTTATCCACAATGTATAGTAAAGACCTTGTTTTTTGTGAACAAAGAAAACATCATGATCAGTGTACTAATTCACATAAAATCCTTGATGCTGCGCTATCAACTTACTTAATGTCTTAATATAAGGTGTTGTTCATCCATGGACGTCCTGAATGAATGATTATGAGCTCATGTTAGTTTTCTGGTAGTTCATGAGATATTAATGCATGAAGTAATGGATAATTCACACAGTAATTTTTTATGCATTACTTCATGTAATTTGGGTTACCCACGTAACGTGTTACCCTTTATTTTTACTCGTTCATTAGGAATCTATGTCGCTCAGGGTGCCCTGAGACGACTGTTCTACATGTGCCCCAAGATCACAAACTTGCCAGTCTAAACATTAGCCAGAGGTAATGACTTATACTATTTAATAGGTCACCTATGCTTTCCATTCTTTAAATAGTGTTTCTGTTTAGTCCCCCTCAGTTACCCATGTACAACTTAGTTAAGCTCAAAACAATTACTAAGGGTATGCTACACTTGTTAGCCCCGACCCTGCTATAACTACGACATTAATTAAAGCTGGACAAATAAGCAGCGGTTGTAGACTATGGCCTAGCCCGATAGTTAAAATAAAACTACGTGACTAAACCTTATTGAAAGGCTGAGACATACCCAGCGGGTTATGGACCAAGGCTATGACGAGCCCCCAATTTACTGCAAATGAGGCTAACTTAAATAAAGTAAGCGGAAGCGGAAACTAAATCTCACCTGATGTGTGCCTAGGCTTAGTCTGAGATTTCGTATGCACTAACACGGGACACAGCTTGCGGCAAAACTACGCTTACTTACTTACTGAGGACATTAATTCCGAGTACGTCAGAAAAATTCAAAGTACCCAATTTATACCGCAGGTAAATTGTATTATACAAGGCCAGAGCCAATTCAAAGATATCAAATCAATACAAAAAATCAAATTATCAAAGATAAATCTAAGAGTAAGGATGTATACTGCCTTTTAAAAATACATAGGATAGCGTGCACGAGAGATGGGGAACACAAGCATGATCCCTACTACGCGTATCTTTCATGGAACTACGCACAGAATCGCCCTGATCCTCTTGCGAGATATTTACCTAAGTACCTTCAGTGACCCTCAATGACAAATCTATCCCCCCGAGATGGTAAGACACGATGCGGAATAACAGCAAGTGGAATTTTGCATAACTCAGGTCGTGAGACCCCCGGTTCTAATCATGGGAACAGAAGGGACAGAAGGTCGTTTACATGGGGGCAAAGAGGGGCACTCCCATTGACAGGTAAGCAAACTAGATTGCTTAATTCGTAGGATATGGTCGTCTTCTTTCTCTAGCTTTTAGCTAAGATTAGCCCACTGGTACCAGTTCGCGCCTCGATACCAGACACCTGCTGTAACTGTACATATTACTTGCATTTGTGTAGACGCATAAGACTATTGAAGCGTTCTGGGAGGGAGCCGTGAATGAACAAATGGAGGAGAGATGGAGGGATGAGGAGGAGGAAGACTTGTTGACTTAGTCGAGGAGGCCGTTTACATGCACCTCCGTGCTGTGGGGTGTTTTGAAAAGTAATGCCGTGTATGTTCTGTATGTTTGTTTCTCGGCGTGAGAAGGATCACGGCGATCGTATGCATATAGGAGAGGGCCATGTTCCTTGCCATTTTCTACTCAGTGAGATATGGGAACAGATGTCTGTATGTTAATGCACTGTGTATCTATTGTATGTCTCAGAAGATCAAAGTGTCTGAGTTTCTGCAATTCTTACAACCTTCTGTAAGTTTTACCAGAGACGAACTCTGTAACATTAAGCTACACATCCCAGACAATAATTTTTTTGGTTTTTGATTATTCAAATGTCTTGTTGTACATTCTAGTCAGAGGTTCAGCAGTTGTTTAAATGTGCATACATTAACGAAAACGCATACAAAATGAGCCTATTAATAGAATGGTCTTTCTCCATTCTCAGACAAATTAAATATTTGATTTTTATTGCCTCAATACAAGTGCTCATGGTGATAGAAATACTGTAAAGGTTTCCACTGATTACTGATTGTTTGCTGGGGTGGTAATATTATATAGGCCTAGAAATAAGTAAGAGGGGGCCCAAAAATTGTTTTGCCTATGTCAGGATAAGATGTAAATTCAGCCCTGGTAACATCTCTGAAAAAGATGTGCTCTCCTAATTTAGAGGCACTCTTCATAAACTGTAAACCCTTCTACTTGCCCCTGGAGTTTTCCTTGTTCATTATTGTGAATGTTTATGTCCCTCTGGATGCATGCGTGAGCACAGCACTTCAACAGCTGGCCGAACAAATAACTGAAACGGAGCAATGTGACCCAGACTCTCTGTTAATCATTGTTGGAGATTTTAACAAAACTAAATCTTTCCCGTGAACTGCCAAAATACAAAAAGCACATCACATGTCCCACCAGAGACAGTAATATATTGGATCACTGTTACACCACAAAAAATGATGCATATCATTCTGTCCTACGGGCAGCTTTGGGACTCTCTGATCACTGTCTAGTTTATCTTATACCGACCTACAGGCAGAGACTGAAATCAGCTAAACCTTTATAAAGGACTGTTTAAAGATGGACTAATGAAGCAGGGTGGGATTTACAAGTCTTTTTTAACTGGACTTCAGTTCTTATTTGTGGACTTCAGTTCCGCCTTCAATACTATCATGCCTAACCTTCTCTCAGACAAACTGACCCAGCTCTCTGAGCCCACCTTAATCTGTCTGCGGATCACCAGCTTCCTGACAGACAGGCAACAGCTAGTGAGGCTAGGCCGTTTTCTATGATATAATGACCCAGCTCTCTGAGCCCACCTTAATCTGTGTGTGCTCTTCCCACTGTATACAAACGGATGCATTGCAAAAGATCCCTCTGTCAAGCTCCTGAAAATTGCAGATGACACTACAGTCAACAGTCTAATCCACAATGGAGATGAGTCAAGATGCTTACAGACAGACAGGAGGTTAAAGAGCTGGCTGTCTGGTGCAGTCTCAACATCCTGGAGCTGAACATGCTTAAAACAGTGGAGATGATCGTGGACTTTAGGAGAAACCCCCCTGCTCTCCCCCCACTCACCATCATGAACAGCACTGTGGCTGCAGTGGAGTCATTCAGATTCCTGGGCACCACAATCTCTCAGGACCTGAAGTGGGACATTCATATAGACTTTATTGCTAAAAATGCCCAGCAGAGGTTGTACTTCCGTCCCCAGCTGAGAAAGTTCAACCTGCCACAGAAGCTGCTGAAACTTCTACTTGGCCATCATTGAGTCTGTCCTGTGTACATCCATAACTGTCTGGTTTAATTCAGCCACCAAATCAGACATCAAGAGACTACAGTGGACAGTCCGAACTTCTGAGAGGATTATTGGTTCCCCCCTGCCCAATCTCATGGATATTTTCATATATATTTTGAGGAAAAGGGCTGGTAAACTCACTTTGGACCCCACACACCCTGCACACTCTCTCTTCGAACTGTTGCCTTCTGGTTGGCACTACAGAGCACTGACCACTACACTAGAGTAGCCAGGCATAAGAACAGTTTTTGGTAATATAATTATAATAACGTTGAGTTATAAGCCATTACTAAATTATTAGTTAATGATGAACTAATCATTCACAAAAGATGATTATAGATTCATAAATGACTAATAAGTAATAAGTTAATATTTTAGTGATGTATTATTAATTCAGTTATAAGCCACTTATAAGTAATTCGTTGATGAACAAATCATTTACAATTTGAAATTTGTTGTTTATTTGAAATAACTGATTTCTATTTAAATATATTTTGAAATGTAATATATTCCTGTGATTACAAAGCTGAATTTTTAGCATCATTACTCCAGTCACATGATACTTCAGAAATCATTCTAATATACTGATTGGCTGTACTCCAGTCACATGATACTTTATTATTAGGGCCCGAGCACCGATGGTGTGAGGACCCTATTATTTTTTAAGAAGCTGAATTTCTAAGAAACATTTCT
>NW_024872919.1:548185-584337 GCF_018340385.1 Cyprinus carpio
CTATGCGAGGAAAAGGTGGCGCAGAGTTCAATATCTGACACAGCAATTTTGGAGTAGATGAGGAAGGAATATCTGGCAAACATCACTCTTAGACAATGGTGGCACTCTCCAAGACGAAATGTAAAGATTGGAGATATTGTCATTGTCAAGGAGGAAGAGCTTCCCGCAATGAATGGAGACTTGGACTAGTGCTTGATGTTTGTGCAGATGAAGACGGATTGGTGCGAAAAGCCAAAATTAAAATAGGAAATAGGAAGTTAGGAAAAAGGTTCACGACTGACCAATCCATCAATTCTTGAACGTCCTATTCATAAATTAGTGGTACTTGTAGAGAACAATTAAATCAGATGTATTGTCTAATCTTGAGACTTTTACGTTCATCTGGTAGTCTTGAACCAAGAGTCAGAGATATATTATTCTAATATTTGGTTGTGAAATGACTAATTTTTTCAAACATTTACATAAAGTTCATCATAAATTGTAGTAATTTGGTGGGAGTGTAACTGTCAAAGACATGTTTTCTAAGAGATATATACATATTTATGTTTGTTTAAAATTTCTTATAAATTTGAGTTTATTTTTTGTTTAAAAAATATTTGTCTATTATGTATGAATGTAATATTCAAGGTTATAAGTAGAGAATGTGCTCTCTTAAAATGTTTCAAGTTATGGGTTCTTAAGAAATAGTAACAGGTATTATTGAAGCGTAACAGGTCATATGACCAGGTTGAGTTGAACGCGGACCGCTGCATTATGGGTAGAAGTAATGGATGCAGAGAAATGCTAATGGTATGCAGAGCCTGAAAAAGAGTACCTTTATCTGCATGGTCTAAGAGGGCGCACACGTAATTAATCTTTAAATCTGTTGCATTTTGTGTATAATGTTGTTTTATATCAGTTTATGTAAACAATGATATGTGTAAATAGCGATGTAATTGGATTCAGATTTGTCGCATGTGAATTTGTGTATCAGCAGACATTTACATGAGACTTGAAAAGGATTCGGCTAAATGCATATTTTGAACATTATATGCTTTATTTCTTGTAGTTTTCACGGTGTCTGCTGAAAAGAGACAAATAAACAGCAGAAAAGACATCTGTATGAAGCGTGGCTCATTTCATTAGACCAGTGCAGCTACACATTCTGTCACCGATGGAGTTTTGGTTCCTTGCCGCTGTCGCCTCTGGCTTGCTTAGTTGGGGACACTTCATTTACAGTGATATTGTTGACTTGATTGCAAATTATTGCACAGATACTATTTAAACTGAAGTGAGCTGCATGATGACATCATTGAATTCAAACAGAAAGGCAAATTGAAAAGAACTAGCTTAGCTGCTGTTCATGACGTTCAAGCAGAAAATATGTCTGTGACTTTGATCAGACCTAAATGGGAATGAACCATACATCAGTCCTCAGTTTGAGATGATGATAGGCAGATGTTTTAGTGGGGTGCCGGTTCCCATCCAGGCTCATTTAGCCACAGCATTCTCCCAGGAGCCGTATTTCTTGATTTTCATCCGGGTCAGCTACTACGGATATGTCTAGGATTGTGGCATGCTGTCCTGTGTCTACTATCAGATCTGGTTTGCGAAGCTTCCCTACCGCTATAATTGGCTCGATCCACGTTTGGGCCCCCATTCTTCTTCAGAATCCTCTCTACTCGCTTAGCAATACGGATTGTGTCGGCCACATCAGGCATCATGAGTTATTTTGCAGATCGGAAGTATGTGGATTCAGGGTTTCTTTCTGCGCGGCAGGCCCTACAACACATTAGCTCATCCGGACTTTTCCCTCCTCTGGAGTCTCTTACTTTGTATTGAGTACACCTTCTCGGAGCTGACTAGAAAACTAAACAAAATAATTTAATTAGTAGTCTTGACAAAATGCTCATTGCTTAAGTCTTTTAAAAATATATTAATATGAACAAAACTAAACTACACTTCCAAGAACAGAAGTCCAAAAAATGAAGGGAGTCAGAGTCTCAATTCATAGCGACTTGTTTCACTCTTGGAATCTCCTGAATGAATGTAGGTATTCTTTTGCAGGAGAGCATTACACCATGTATAGAGATTTTTTTTTTTCCGCGATAAATGTATTTAATTATTCTGTTCTATTTATGTTTATTTTGTTTATATATTTATTTGTGTTTGTTATGCTGCTATTTGGGATCTCTTTTGAAATTAAGATTTTTATTATCAGGCGTTTACTTTAGTATTTTGCATGTTCTTTTTACGCAATAAAAAAACCTTTCCTCACAGTCACACTAATGATCCATTTGACCTCTAAACCGAAGAAATAAATTAAGAAAAAATAATCAAATGTAAAAAAAATCCCTTTAGTGTGTTCATTACAAATAAACCTGATTATTAAAAACTACAAAAGCATTTCAATCAAGAGCAGTGAGTAACTCCCTCTTTCTCTTTATTGTTAGACTGTCATTAATGAGACTGACTGTATATATTAAGACCTACTTTAATGCACAGTAGATCCAATATAATGTTACACATCAGATGTTTTTCGCCAAACGTTCACTTATGTCTTAAGACATAACAGATTATGTTTGAGAGAATACTCACCAAGACTCATTTTGTGTAAAAACAACAAAATTGACCAAAAAAAAAAAAGAGAGACAATTTTCACCCTTTGTTTTTTGTCCTGTTCATTTCAAAATTAGCCAAATCATTTTGCTAGCACGGTGGGCTCCCCCTTGATTTAACTATTTAACAGAATCAGCTGTGACAATTAATTAAAATGCATCAGTACTTCTTAACAGTCCCCACACATGTGGATGTGGCTAACTGAACAACAACACCAAAGAAATTAAATATTCTAATCTAATGGACGGGAATACCCTACAGAACGCAGGAGAGATTGGATTCGTTTTTTCTAAATCGTTTATATGAAATAAATAAATAATAAACCCTTGCTATGTGTCCTGTGTAGACTAACTGAGACTTGACTTTTGCTTTCGTGTTGCTCTGTCTGCTTCTGTTCTCATTTGTAAGTCGCTTTGGTTAAAAGCATCTGCTAAGTGATTAAACGTAAATGAATTTGAATTACTGCTCTTATATATTCTTTGGAGAAACCGAGATGAAATATACCTCATGATAATGATTCAGTTTAGTTAGGAGATGTTTCTGCAACACAAACTTCAACAGATTCTTAATAAGTTTGACATATCCAACAGTTCTTTACTTTCCTTTGTAATATGAAGATCAAGATACTTGGTTCTATATTATTAAAATTACATTTCGAAATAAGCCAAGCTTTTGAAAAAAAGAAAAAGAGCACAGTAGTATTGATAGCTTTGTGTATCTGTGTTGTATCCTTCGAAACATCCCTTCATCTGATCAAGATACTTGGTTTTCTGGATGTAGAGTGAATGTCTGTTTCGTGTGAACGGGGACTCTTTAAATTTTGGCGAGGGGGGGGGTGACGCCCATAGCGGCGGTCGCCGCGCGATTCTGCTGGCGGTTCGTGTTTTTCTATCTTAAAGCAAGCGAACTCAATGAAACACGTTATTACGGTTCGGTAGAGAGCTTAGAAAGGTGTTATATATTTTTGAATGTAACGCTATAATGTGTCTAATAATCGTTAATTAACATTATTTGTGCGGTTAAAGCGCTTCACCCAGCAGTCTGATCTCGCTCCCTATCTAGTGCAGCAGTTTCATCAAAAACAATGCTTTGCGCTCAAAGAGGAGAGAACACACCAGCTTCTAAACCGAGTTAAATCAGTCGATGAGCACTCGAATAACAGCATCTAACCAACAACAACACAGACATTGGGTAATGACAAACTAATAATACACTCACAATGACTTGCACGAACGTGTAATCCAATATAATCTAAATCAAATGCACCAAATGTGTAATAAATGGCTAAAATACTAGTTCTCTGGTAAATCTGTGGGGTTTTATTAATGTGTAGTGCTAGTTTTGAGTGTTTTGTCTAAATCAGGTGATTAAATCTCACTCCCTCACTAGTGTTGCAGACAGGGATGTGCGGGATTAGTGGACCCTAAACGGTGCGCTCTAATAGCCACACTGAAAACATATTCACTACACGACAGAAAGAACAACCCTGTGCTAATCATTTCAAAGTACCATCATTCATGTACGATACAATTCCCATTGTTACAATTAAAACATGTTAAATAACAAATAAAAATTTGACCTACCTACATCGTGTTTCGGGACGTAAACTACATTTTGTTACCTCATGGTTTCTTCGTGTCAGTTGTGGCGAGCTCAATTCTGAATTAGAAGGAAACGGTAAAGTTTTGTGGAACTGGGTGATCTCAGATTGCTTATCAGTAACTAGACAGGAGAGCGATGCGTAATCAATTCATCACAGGTGGAGGCGTCTGGATTAGAGACTGCCAGAGCCGCTAATGTCAACATCCGCTGCGTGCCGTCTGTTCCCGAAGACCCACGTCAGTGCTGCTGCGTGATGTGAGGTTGTAATATGCCATCACAAAATGTGGAGACTGGAATAAAGCTCTGTAATCTTTATTAACAGGTTTGCAGAGCGGGACAGCACATCTCGACACCGTCACAGCAGATTCCTACTTGACCCCGGAACAACAATCATCAGCAAGACAAGTAACTAAGTAACCATGCACACCTCTACTGCACAACTTGTAACTGCATCCCATTTACTACACCGGTGCTTCCCCCCCCCCGAAATTCTGTTGGCTTGCTTTTCGTTATCCTCTGTGTTTTTTCCAAGTGGCAAGGAATATGGTTCCATCACCCTGTTTTAATGCCCATTGGAAGTATCGAATGTAGGAAACGAGTGATGAAACTCAAAAAATTAAATTTAGAATAATCTCCTTAATTCACAAAAAAAAGTTTTTTACGCCTTGCTCGAGGTTTTTTTTGACTTGGGTGAAAAAGGATTAATACGAAATGATGGGGTGGAAATGCAGTTTGCAAATACAGTCCTCTAAGTGCATATAAAAATATATTTGACTGCGTGCTCTTGAGGCGGGATAACTTGACTAGCAGCGGGGGGAGTGTCTCGATCCACAGCGTTGAAATGTTGTTCTGGTCGTTCTGAAAAGGCTGAGCAAAGTCGGTCATCTAAGTATTTCTGTGTAATGTTCTTCCACGACTGCATTCCAACACACGCAGCATGCACTGCCTCCGAAAGCAATGACCTCATTATTTTGTTTCGTCTGCTCGCGCTGCGGTCGCAAGTAATTTAGCATGTATAACTATTGATTATATTCGCAGTTCCCATCGTTTTCTTACTGATATTTCGTGCCGTTCAACAGAAGTGACAGAGTGTTGTTCTTTTTGATGGCACATGATGGAAACCAGAGTGCGTGTGTGCGCACCTGGTTTTATCGTGATATTCCACGTATAATTCGCAAACTTATGGCTGGAGACCCTAATGGCCTCAGGTCCTGTGTTTTTTTTTTTTCCCTTTTTGGTCGGGGGGGGGGGGGGGGGGGGGGGGTTTGGTTATCCTACATGGGACTAAGTAGATTTTTAAAAAAGCCGTTTTAATGCAAATAAAGCTAGAAACCTTGAATAACATTCCCTATTGTTTTTGTGCAGAGTTTTGAATATGTTGGCAAAGCGATATATGAAGGTGAGAATTCTGTCAGGCTATTGATTGCGGTTTCATTGGTCTGCATTTCCCCAGCTGATATTAATAAATACGCATTGGCTGACGTTGAGTGTGTGCTCTATTTTTTTTATTTTTTACCGACCGCCTAAAATTCAACTGATTATAACGTGAAGCACGAAAGAGTACAGCATAAAAATTGTGACCTATTTTTCTTACCATCTTTTGGGGGTGCTTGCTTTTGAATAGTCAACTATTCGGCTACAAACCTTCCGTGTAAAACGACGGTCCACAATTATGTCGTCTCGCCCTCTTTCTAGTGCTGACTACTGAACTAGGGAGCCTGATGGGGTTAGATTTCACCCGTAATTATTCTGCTCTTAAACACAGAGAAGTCCTGCTGATTAGGACTGTGACACACTTTATTCGATGAGAGATCTTCACACAGGAGAGTGACGACGTGCCGCTTGCAGGACCAATTGAGCTGTCAACCTGACAGAGATGAGACACCCATGTTATAAAGCTGGCGTTTATTAAAGAGGAGAGAGAAGACGTGAAGATGAAGCCACATTCAGAGTCACCATGAAGAGACTGAGACACAAACAGGTTGGTGGCTTCGGTCATTCCACTCTTTATCTATATGTTTACGGAATGAGAAAAGAAAATCTAGATTAGGAGGGAAAAGTATAAGTAAAATTGATTTTTTGTTCTCTTGCAAATGTTCCGCCAAGAAACTGTTACATTCGATCCCAACCATTTCAGATCTTGCAAAACTTTCTCAGGGAAAGCACTGACTCCGAAGCTTCAAATATTCAGTGTTTGTTTACTGCCGAGCTTCAAAGGGCTCCAAAAATGGTAATTCGGACTAGCCTCTATATATTAAGATCTGGTGTATTAAGTGCACAGCAAGTGGGGGGACACCCGGGACTGTCCCACCAATGTCCGCTAGCCATAATGTTTGCCTAAAAAAACAGTAAAATATGTATATGTTATTTTGTAATTTGCATCTGATGACGCCATCTGAAACATCCATACCATTGATGATTATACCTAAGAAGTTAAAGTAAATAAGCTAACGTTAGAAACTGGCGCACTTTCAAGCACGACCCATTTGTTATTTTTAAATGGGCAGAATGTAGTCACTCACCGGACAAGAAGCGCAACAGCTGATGAACCGAGACCGTTTCTGTTCGGACGCGTCCGGTTTGAGAACGAGGGAGCTGATGATACTGCGCATGCGTGATTCAGCATGAAGCAGTAACTGACACACAGCGCGTCTGAACCGAACTGGTTCTTTTGGTGATTGATTCTGACCTGATTCTGTGCTAATGTTATGAGCGCGGGGAAAACGAAAGACTTGGATGAAGGGCAATCTGGCGAAACGTAAGTTTATTTAATAACAAATAAACTGGCAATGGATTATGTATAGTAGTGGATCATGGTTTCTGCGCTGATGACACCTACTTTATTTACTTTATATCTTCAAGACTTAAATCCTCGTATGCACATTGCCTGTTACTGTATTTGGGTGCGTTTGTTGCGCAAAACTTAATTGTAAACTTTTCACGATTATGAAGTTTTTAACTGACTACAGTTATGATTACTGACCTTTAGATATTTAATGTTTGATCGAGACTTGACGTCATTACCCATCGAGGCATAAAAGAACTGGTGAACCGTTTTTCGTTCAACCCCCACGGTTCACCGTTCAATCGACTGTCCGAGAAGAACTGACGGTTCACGAAAAGAGAAACGGCGAACTTCCATCACACGAGACTGAGCTCATGCGTCATCTTCGCACCAGTTATTCAGCCAATAAAGTTGTGTAGCCTGTGTATTTAAAAATTGTGTCTAGTACTTTATAAAATTACAAAGGTTTAATTGGCATCTTTACTTTTTTCAAACGCCCGAACCCGACCGCGACCCGAATATCATTAAAAATATCTTTGGATGACTCGTAACCGCGGGTGACTGCAGGCACCCGCTCATTTTGGATCAACCCGCGCATCACTGCAGCTCACTCAGGGCGGGTCTATGCTAATATGGCGGTGTCAGTCAGCAGCAGTGGGCGGGGCCTGAGCAGTGTTACATCACTTTGTACTGCTTATGATTTATGTGGATAAAAAATAAGGAGCGGTGGATTTTTATCATTATAGGGTGGTTGTGTTCACGCACTGCCAACACACATTTGTCGAAACAACATGTAAAAGTGAAAATTTGCACAGTAGGGGGCCCTTTTTTTCAGTAACCAAACTGGAAAAATTTTGTCAGAATTTAGACTTGTTTGGTTTTGTATATTAAAGCCACTTAAATCTTTTCTGAACATGACTTGTTTTTATTTCTGTTCACCCCTAGACCTGATGGCACTGAAAGAAGAGAGTCAAGAACTGAATGAAATGGAAGAGAAAAACTTCATGGCTGGTGAAGAATCTTTTAGTTACTCACAGACCCATATAACAGAAGCTAGAAATCTTAATACCCACATGACAATCCACACTGCAGGGGAGCTTTACACCTGCAAACTGTGTGGGAAGAGTTTCTCACTGAAAGGAAACAAGACTCACATGAGAATTCACACCGGAGAGAAACCATTTCAATGCTCTCAGTGCGAAAAGAGTTTTACACAGAATAAAACCCTTACAGTCCACATGAGGGTTCACACTGGAGAGAAACCTTACACCTGCAAACCATGTGGGCAGAGTTTCACTCAACAAGGCCTTGAAGGCCTTGAAAATCCACAGGAGACTGTTCACATGCACAGTGTGGAAAGAGTTTTACGCAAAAAAAACCTTGATACCCACATGAGAAATCACAGTGGAAAGAAGCCTTACACCTGCAAACTGTGTGGGAAGAGCTTCTCACTAAACGGACAACTTAGGACTCACATGAAAATTCACACAGCAGAGAAACCGTTCACATGCTCTCAGTGTGGAAAGAGTTTTAAAGAGAAAAGAGGTCTTAATGTCCACATGAGAATTCACACTGGAGAAAAGCCGTTCGTCTGCTCTCAGTGTGGAAAGAGTTTTAAACAGAAAAAAGAGATCTTAATGGCCACATGTACAAATCACACTGGAGAAAAGCCTTACGAATGCAAACTGTGCGGGAAGAGCTTCATGCAAAAAAAGAAAATTTTTAAGACTCACATGAGAATTCACACTGGAGAGAAGAATCCATTTGTTTGTGATCAGTGTGGAAAGAGCTTCAGATGTAGAGAATACCTCAATCATCACATGAGGATTCACTCAGGAGAGGACTGTTTTATATGTCATCAGTGCGAAAGGAGTTTCACAGACAGGAATCAACTTGAGAATCATGTAAAAATTCACATCGGGGAGAAGCCTACGTGTGTCATCAGTGTGGAATGAGTTTCACAAACAGAGCAAACCTGGAGGATAACATGAGAATTCACACTGGGAGAGACGCCTTTCACCTGTAAACTGTGTGTGGAAAGAGCTTCACCAATGAAAGGAGACCTTAATATTCACATGAAAGTTCACTCTGGAGAGCAGCCTTACAAGTGTCATCAGTGTGGAAAGAGTTTTCACAGAACAGGAATTCACCTCGAGAGTCATGTGAAAGTTCACATTGGGGAGAAGCCTTTCTTGTGCCCTCACTGTGGAAAGGGCTTCACATACAGAGCAAACCTTGAGTATCACTTAAGAATTCACACTGGAGAGAAGCCTTGCACCTGCCCTCAGTGTGGAAGGAGCTTCACGGTTAAAGGAAACCTTAAGCTGCACATGAGAGTTCACACTGGAGAGAAACCTTACAAGTGTCTTCAGTGTGAAAGAGTTTCACAATTAAAGGGAAACCTTAAGATTCACATGAGAGTTCACACTGGAGAAGAAACCTTACAAGTGTGTTCAGTGTGACATGAGTTTTCACATATCACATAAGCCTGAAACAGCATTTGCAAAATCATTGTGAAAAGAATTTCTCGTTTTCCTTTGTGTGACAAAAGGTTTAGAAAAAAGGAGTACTTTTTAGCAACCATCTGGGTGCATTCACACTGGGGAAAGACAATTTAATTGTGATCAATGCAATAAAAGCAACACACTTATCCATATGCAAAGTCATGTAAATGTGAGAGCCTGTGTAATTAGTATGACAATAGAAAATGCATATGCTTGAAATCAAGTCACATCGCAGCTGAATGTGAGCTTGATTGTCCACCTTATTGACCACTTATTTATTTGCATTATTGTATAGTTATATACTACATCTCTTTATACAGACTTTATCTTGAGCCTTATTATTTTCTTTTGAGCATGTTTACTGCAGTAAGAACACCTGACCATCTTCTTTTGCTATAGTTTCAAAATTTTATATGGTTAAGGTAGACACTTTTCATTTTGATTATGTAGAGGTGTTGCTAATTGTCATAAATGTTGGTCAGCTTTTCTGCAATGTCTTTGTGGGGTGTTTTGAATGTGCTGTAAAAGAGGGATGTTTCTGGGGATGGCTCCAGTCGGGGACAAAACAACAAAAACCATGTTAAGTATTTTCCACACGGTAAAAGAGGCCCCTCTTACCCCATGGCTTACTCACACCCTCAAGCCATCCTAGGTGTATATGACTTTCTTCTTACAGACGAATACATCAGAGTTCCGGCTCTCCCAAGCTTTATAATGGCAGTGTATAGTGTTCCAGATAATGTGTGTCCATCCATCATAAAAAGTACTCCACGTGGCTCCAGGGAGTTAATATAGGCCTCCTGAAGCTAATTTATGTATTTTTGTAAGAAAACATATCCATATTTACATCTTTATAAACCATGATCTCCAGCTTCCACTATCAATGCTCCACACGGATTGATTGATTGCAGTATGGAGTACCACAAGGCTCAGTACTAGGACTGTTGCTTTTCACGTTACCCTTGGGAGATATCATCAGGGAACACGTTGTTAGCTTTAGCTGTTATGCTAATGATACTCAACTCTATATTTCTTTGCAGCCCGACAAAGCATACCAATTTGCAAAACTAACGGAATGCATAGTTGATATAAAAAACTGGATGATTAGTAATTTCCTGCTGTTAAATTCTGAAGAAACAGAGGTGGTAATTATTGGATCAAAAACATTTGTGTCATAAATCCGACCTACGAACTTCTGTTTATTCACCACCAGAGGTCATTATCCACCACACAGACTCACACTACACACTATACCCAGGACTACATATTCCACAATCCATTGCACTAATGGACACACAGCTGCAATCAATCAGACTCCCTATATACAGTAGGTGGACAACCAGAATGGGTAATTACTGCCGCCGCAGGGCTGCAGCGATAACTACAAGTCAGTAACATGGTAAAATCATTCGTGAAACTGCCGCCAGGTGGCGCAAAGGGACGGATTGTGAACTGAATGTAATTGTAAAATGTTGGTTTGTAAATGAAGATGAAAGGAGGAAGTAAAACAACAATAACATTATAATATAACATTGTAACATCCTTAAAAACCATTAGAAAATTTATAGTGAGTTAATTTCAAACGTGGGATAATCACTCTCACAGACTTTTTCCTGGACTGTTCCCAGCTGGTGGAATGACCTCCCGAACTCAATTCGAACAGCTGAGTCTTTACTCATTTTCAAAAAACATCTAAAGACTCATCTATTTTGCCAGCACTTAACCAAATAATACTAATACTTACCTTTTCTTTTCTTGTCTATCATATTCTTTAAAAAAAAAAAAAATTCCTGGCTACGTGTTCTGCACTGAGACTTGTCATAGCACTTGTATAACGTTGTTGTTCTCTTGTTGATCTGATTGTTTCTACTGTTCTCATTTGTAAGTGCTTTGGATAAAAGTTGTGTGCTAAATGATTAAATGTAAATGTCTTAGGCTCATTTCGGTTCATTCTTGGTTAAAAATAAATAAATCTTTCAGGTTCCATATGCAGAGCGAAATGAGAACGGTCCAGTATTTAGAAATAATTCTTATTAACTCTGTTATTATTCTTGGATTTTTCTAACTGCTAAACAGTTTGCATTTTCTAATTATGCTTTATGTGTGACCAAAAATGGAGTAGTTTCTGTTTCAGCTGTTTGATTGCGCTGGCGCCTCACGCGCATATATTCATTGGAAACAGTGCAGCTGTTCACCGTGTAATCCGGCGCGAACAGCGGTCTACTTTGGCATATTTTTGTTCATTATGATTTTTTTCCGTCAAATACTGAAATGCGTGAACTACAAAGCCTATTTTCAATTGGGCAACATCACGAATATGGAAACGTTTGGATTTCTCCAGAATGAGAGAACCCAACCTTACCTTATGTTTCCTTTAAATTATTATTATTATTATTATTTTATTTTTATTTTTTATATAACTAAGCATCATATACTGCAATTATATTTATCCATTAAAATTATAAATTTTTAATTATCGATCTGTTCTGATAAATTTGTTAAATGTAAAGTATTTGTTGTAAAGTGAGGGGAACTAAAAATAAAAAATCTAAAAACTAAAAATATCCTGTTGGCGCCTATAAACATTATTAGGCAACTGCTGTTATTATTTCTGAATGTAATAAAATGCAACTTCTACATGACCTTTTTTTTTTTCCTCTCACAAAAAAAAAAAAAAATAATAAAAAAAAAAAAATGCAGCAAACGAAAATAGGCGATTAATCAGTTAAAATGTGTTTCTGTGGGTTAAAAAAAATACATTATACAGGTGCTGGTCATATAATTAGAATGTCATCAAAAAGTTGATTTATTTCACTAATTCCATTCAAAAAGTGAAACTTGTATATTATATTTATTCATTTCACACAGACTGATAAATTTCAAATGTTTATTTCTTTTAATTTTGATGATTATAACTGACAACTAAGGAAAATCCCAAATTCAGTATCTCAGAAAATTAGAATATTGTTAAAAGGTTCAATATTGAAGACACCTGGTGCACATTCTAATCAGCTAATTAACTCAAAACACCTGCAAAGGCCTTTAAATGGTCTCTCAGTCTAGTTCTGTAGGCTACACAATCATGGGGAAGACTGTTGACTTGACAGTTGTCCAAAAGATGACCATTGACACCCTGCACAAGGAGGGCAAGACACAAAAGGTCATTGCAAAAGAGGCTGGCTGTTCACAGAGCTCTGTGTCCAAGCACATTAATAGAGAGGCGAAGGGAAGGAAAAGATGTGGTAGAAAAAAAGTGTACAAGCAATAGGGATAACCGCACCCCTGGAGAGGATTGTGAAACAAAACCCATTCAAAAATGTGGGGGAGGTTCACAAAGAGTGGACTGCAGCTGGAGTAAGTGCTTCAAGAACCACTACACACAGACGTATGCAAGACATGGGTTTCAGCTGAGCATTCCTTGTGTCAAGCCACTCTTGAACAACAGACAGCATCAGAAGCATCTCGCTTCAAAAAGGACTGGACTGCTGCTGAGTGCTCCAAAGTTATGTGCTCTGATGAAAGTACATTTTGCATTCCTTTGGATATCAGGGTCCCAGAGTCTGGAGGAAGAGAGGAGAGGCACACAATCCATGTTGCTTGGGGTCCAGTGTAAAGTTTCCACAGTCAGTGATGGTTTGGGGTGCCATGTCATCTGCTGGTGTTGGTCCACTGTGTTTTCTGAGGTCCAAGGTCAACGCAGCTGTATACCAGGAAGTTTTAGAGCACTTCATGCTTCCTGCTGCTGACCAACTGTATGGAGATGCAGATTTCATTTTCGAACAGGACTTGGCACCTGCACACAGTGCCAAAGCTTACAGTACCTGGTTTAAGGACCATGGTCTCCCTGTTCTTAATTGGCCAGCAAACTCGCCTGACCTTAACCCCATAGAAAATCTATGGCGTATTGTGAAGATGAAGATGCGATATGGCAGACCCAAGAATGCAGAAGAGCTGAAGGCCACTATCAGAGCAAACTGGGCTCTCCTAAACACCTGAGCAGTGCCACAGGACTAGACAACTCCATGCCACGCCGCACTGCTGCAGTAATTCAGGTGAAAGGAGCCACAACTAAGTATTGAGTGCTGCACATGCTCACACTTTTCATTTTTATACTTTTCAGTTGGCCAAGATTTCTAAAAATCCTTTCTTTGTATTGGTCTTAAGATATATTCTAATTTTCTGAGATACTGAATTTGATATTTTCCTTAGTTGTCAGTTATAATCATCAAAATTAAAAGAAATAAACATTTGGAATATATCAGTCTGTGTGTAATGAATGAATATAATATACAAGTTTCACTTTTTGAATGGAATTAGTGAAATAAATCAACTTTTTTATGATATTCTAATTATATGACCAGCACCTGTATGCCATTACAAGCTATTTATAAGGCCTTTGTTGGTTGTTGTCTTATTTTTGTCTTATGGACCCTTTATACTTGTTTCTGTCCTAACACTGTACTAATTAGCTAAAAATAAAACAAACTAATAGCTTGTATTGTGTGAATTGCACACTTGATAAGTTGATCTTGTTTTTAGTAATAGTTATTTCGTCATTATATAAATATTTTTATGTAATTAAAAATATAATTCTTCTTAATAATAAAATACTACTAATCAGTGTTTCCCACAGCCTTACACTCTATTTGTGGCGGCACTCCCCCACCCCCGTATATAAATATGCAGATTATTTTTCTGCCAGCAGGATGCGCTATTAGAGAGGGAGAGATAGAGGTTTCTCCGGCTGTATACAAAGCAGCGCTGAGCTCACAAATGCTGATTTATCAGGCATGAAAATGAAAATGACATTGAAAATTTTCTCAAACCAGTCGGTTTTTCTTCTGAAATACAGTGATATAAAAACACCAGTGGCGGTTTTTGATTTTGAAACATGCAGTGCTCATGTTTATTCAACGAAGTCAAAGCCTTTTGGAAAGTCTATTTGTGGCGGTCAGTTTTGATACTGTGGCGGCCCGCCACAAATAAATCAATGTATGTGTTATGGTTGGAGAAAGAGGACCAAAAGGCGAGATTCACAATCACACAGTCTTTAATGGAAATAAGAAGCGAATCACTGAATCAATAAGGAACATAAATCTTCTCCGGTAATTGAGGTAACAGTCAAACAGAAATCTTTGCTCGTAGACACAGAGCATAAACTGAAGGTGGCAGATAACTAATTACTGGAACACATGATGCGCGGCAGCCGTGCCAGGCGAAGTAGAAGGTCCCAGAGGAGACTGCAGCGAGAAGCGATGCCCGCAGAGAGAGAGGGTTCCGTAGACTGGTCACCGCGTCTGTTCAGGGCCACAGCGTCTGAATAGGCAGAGCAGAGTAAAGAGTGTGAAAGAGTAAGGGTTCCAGACGAATCACACAGGACAGGACAAGACTTGACACGACAGGAGCAGTAAGAGATGCGTAATCGGCATTGATAGCTTAGAATAAACTGACAAAGAGACAGAGAAAGAGAAGGTTAGTAATAGTAGGATCAGGGGAAAAGGTGGAACAGGTGAGAGGATAGGGTGGAGATAAATGTGAATGGGAACAGTTGGGACTGATGAGGCTAAGTGATGGTGTAGTGAATGAGTGTGTAGTGTGACCACAAGAGGGAGACAGAGAAGGGAGGAACCCGGATCATGACAGTATGCTAATTATTATTATTTTAAATGTCAATATTATTATTTTAAATGTATATTAATTGTGTGTCAGTTCTTTATTGTAGTATTTTGTGTCTCTTTTCTTATTGGAAAACAGCAAATGCTTACTTTAGAATAGGGAACATAATCTGAAGTAATATTGCATTTATTAGTGAGAAATGTGCTTGTTAGCTATTAATAAATTCAGGGAATGGGGAATATTTAGTATATAAATCATTTGTTAGTATAGAACAAGTGCTTTTGTCTAACTGTTTTTCAGCCAATTTAAATGTTTGTGATGAAATGCCTATTCTATATTTATTTCATACTTATAAACTACACATTCACACAGTGTACTGATAACTTATCAAGTGTGCAATTCACACAATACAAGCTATTAGTTTGTTTTGTTTTTAGCTAATTAGTACAGTGTTAGGACAGAAACAAGTATAAAGTATTTTGATATATAAATTTATATCAAAATAAATAGTTATAAAAAGAATAAAAAATAAATATTGTAGAATTTTGGTAACCAAACTATGAAGTATATTTCTAAAACTTTTTTTTGTAATGTACTTTTAACACTATGATGGCTTTACATTTTGTCTTAGGGTTATTTCTCAGGCAAATTTAATGTTCAATTAAATTGCATTTAATTAACTAATCTTATGTAATAAGATTAAAAAAACACTATTTTATAACTATATTGTGATGTATATTGTTAGCATGGGATGACATATTAAAAGGGGCCTGCCTACACCTAACTCAATCTGTACACTGTTCTCACAGGTGAAAAAAATAAATAAACAATAAAAACATTACTAGTGCATCATATCCTATATTTCTCATAACTTTTCATTTTCAAATTTTCTTATAGAGAGTGTCCAGAGAACAACAAAGGAGACGGAGGCAAATTATGCAGCGGTCATTGCCTTTCGTTTAATATATGCCCCAGACACGGAGGTGGCAGGAAAAAACCTGTGAATTAAACTGATGTTAAAATGTTTTGAAAAATATTATGTTCCAATAATGTTATTAATAAATCAAATAATAATAAAAATATTTTTGATCTCTTTGTCATTTTTCAGATAAAACCACCCAAAAATTATGGATTCCAGTTTCAGATTAAGTTAACCTGTTGTTTTTTAAGTTAACCTCTTAATGAATAATTGGGTGTTGCCTCACATTGGATCTTGACCTTTGTCCGATCTTATTGTTACACTTTCTCGGTAGGCTATGTCGTTGTTGTTTTTTCCCCCTCTGTATGGTGATTTTTATTTTACATGAAATCTCTGGCTCTGTTAAAGGTTTATGTCATGCCAAAAGAATCCATACTAACCATATCTTTCTTTAAAGTTGGAATTGGTTTTTGACATCTTGGATTTGATTTCATTTTCAACTGAAATGCAACGTCTTACCAATGTTGGAGATTGACATCAGTCTGATGTTGGGTTCTGGGTAGTCTTTGACAGAAAATGGAGAGATAGTAAATTAATTTACTGACTTTTATTAGGAGATTTGATACACATGATTTTAATGACAGGTGTATGGATTTTTATTCTAATTTAAAAACAGAGGAATATACACAGATTGATAAAGCCTCTGTTTTGAGAGTTTTGAAAACCACCCCAACAAAATAATACGTCCTGAGCCTGATAAAGTGCCTGGGAGAGTTTTGAGGAGAGTTGTAATATCAGTCATTTTTATTTTTCAGACCTCGTTGAAATTACAGAGAGTACCTGCAGTGTGGAAAAAGTCGATATCCAGGCAGACACGTTATTAAATATGCTGATGATACAGTGGTGCTAAGCCTGTTAAAACAGGGTGATACAGAGCAGGGGCCCATTCTGAACTATTTTTTGGATTGGTGTGAGAGGTCTTATTTACAAATGAAGGTTTTCAAGACTAAAGACATGCCTATAGACTTTTATATACCTCCATTGATACCAATCTAAAATAGTTACTTTGCAGATAAAGAAGTTGAAGGTCAGCTCATACAAGTACTTGGGTACAGTTATTGATGATAAACTGAGCTGGGTGGAAAACACAAGCCTTGTTGTATCAAAGGCACCTAAACGGTTATATTTACTGAGGAATCTTAAGTCCTTTGATGTGGATAAATCTATTTTGATAATGTTTTATAGACCTTTTATTGAAACGGTCTTGACTTTTGCTATGATTTGTTGATTTTTTGGACTACATGTTAAAAGTAGATCCCAGATGCAGAGAATTTATCATTTGGGGTCAGAGATCACAGGCTCGGTTCAGATGGGAGTATCTGCTATGTGTGAGAAACATGTCCTAAGGAAGTCTTTGACGATCTTAGATGATACATCTCACATTTTGTACTCAGAATCTGAACTCCTTCCCTCGGGCAGATGATACAGAGCGCCTAGATCTTTTGTTTCAAATGCAGTCTTGATTGTAAACAATTCTTTTAAAGGTGTAGTTTGAGTTTTAATATTATTTTAGTATATGACAAATGGTACACTGTTAATGCCTGGGTTTTAGTTTTTTGTTGTTGTGGTCGTTCATTCATTCTAGCAGTTTTGTCCCGATGTCTTATAAACTTTTGTCTGTTTGTGAGGTTGATGAGGTAATAATTGCCCTGTGAAGGGACAAATAAAGATTACTACTACTACTGCTTTATTCTATTGAGATCCCATCTTCATGTTATGAACTGCAGGAGTCAGAATGTATGAAATTAACTTTAGTTCTTAGTCACTTTCAGGATTTGTTACTGCTAAATGTAGCCTGATTTTCTCCTTTAACACCGTAAAGCTGCTTTGACACAACCAGTATTGTATAAAGCGCTATACAAATAAAGGTGACTTGACTCGACTATAAGCTGGTCTTGATTGCAGTTCTGGCTGTAAAATGTAAAATCTAATGTAAAGAAGCATATTCAGGAAAACCTTCATGAAAATGTACAAATACAGACGGATCAAATAAGAGTATATTCCAGATCTAAGTACAGAAATGGCATCTAGTCCAGGAGTGCAAACTTCAGTTCCTGGAGGCCACAGTCCTGCAGAGTTCAGTTCCCACTTGCTCCAACACACTAGTTTCCAAATTATATTCTGATTTATAGCTGAGTCAGATGCGTTTAATCAGGGTTGAAGCTAAACTCTGCAGGGCTGTGGCCTCCAGGAATCTTTCAGTGTTGAATGAAGTGCTGTTATAGTAGCTGTTATTAACATGTGTAGAGGAAATCAAGCATGACAGAGTGGGGAGATGCTCTGGTTCAGCATCGTCATTAACAACATCTACTCAGAAATCACTGATGAATGAAATATTAATGCTCTTGAAGGACAGTGGGATTCTGCTGGTCAGGAGCACATAAAGGGATTTCTGGAAATGAAGCTGCTGATGAGCTATCAAATAAAGTTCAATAAAGTGTTAAACTCAGTTCCTGGAGAGTCACTGTCCTGCAGAGTGTTGATCCAACCAGCTCAAAAAACACCAGCCTGGAAGTTAACTCCCGAAGAGCTTGATTATCTGGTTCAGCTGTGTTTAACTGGGGTTGGAGCTGAAACTGAAATCTGCAGTGGCCCACCAGGAGCAGGACTGGACACCCCTGATCTATTGGTAGAGTGAAACATATATATGTATAATTGCACTCATTTCTCTGTTTGTGCACTTTGTTTGTTTCAAAGCATGCACACGTGTTTTGAAGTTCTTTATAGTTCAGTTATACACAGCTATGCCAAACTACTGAGAAATGAAAATATGTGCATTATTGCATTAAGCTGGTTGAATAAGTCTTGCCATCTGAATAAAAGAGCCAGTTGGCAATTGGTACAATCGTCACTGAACGTATATTGCTAAGTTGAAACAACTAATACTGTACAGTCAGCTCACAGAGTGCAGTCCAAATGTACTAAACTGAGGGCCAGTTTAGAATGTTTATGCAGTTGTTTGTGTAATAGTTTAATGCATTGTGTGATTATTTAGTCTGGCAGTTAGTCCTCTGTCACGCGGTTCATAGAGCTCTCAATAACTCCACGCTGTCAGTATGTTTGAATGGGTTTCATCGGGACAGACAGCAGTTTCACTATATTTGCAGCAATTTCTAGTAATTATTAACATATAATGCACATTGTTTGTGTATTGATAACTTGTCACAGTGTCTGGTTTGTGTATCCCTGGGTGTCCGCTAGAGGTCTCACTTCCCCATATCGTCACCCCACTTTAGGAACTACATTTCCCACAAGCCTTGTCTGTACTCATCACTGTTCATTGTATACAGCTGTTCCCACTTTCATTGTTTGCACCTGTCTATAAATACCCTGTTTGTTCTGTCATTGTTATGGAATCCTTAGTTAGTTTGCGTCACTCTGTTTCTCGTGGTCCCTCACTGATGTTCGTGGTTCTTGTTTTGGACTGCTTACCTGGATTTTGACCTTTGCCTGGCTGGATTTATGTTTTTGGATTACCCTAATATAAAATGCTTTTTTTTGTTCTTGTTTTTTTTGTTGTTGTGGTGTAATTATTATGATTACTATTTTTTATAACATTTTATTCTGGGCAGCGTTTAAGAGACAGCATTAATATATGTTCTCATACTCCTTGTAAGTCAGATGTGACCAAACAGTGTAACTTTTAATCAATTAAATAACTGTACTATATTTTAGTTCAGTTCTATTTAGTTAATATTTTGAGGAGGTTTTTGGTACTAAATAATATGTGCAATAATAATGATCCATTATTGACCATTTAAAATATTATATTTCTAATATGCTTAGAATTTATATTACAATTTGTGTAGTATTTAGGGTTAAAATACAGAAAATACGTTTTTAAATTCAAGTGCAAAGAGGTAAATTAAAGGCATTGATGGCCAGAAAAATAATAATCATATGTAATGCCATGGTTTAACCACTAAATGCCCATATACATAAAATTAATGGAGTTTGCAAATGTGATATTGATTTAGTACAACAGTTCATTAAACAAGAAGTTAATATTAAGTGTCTTACATTGTCTGATTATAGAACTATTGCCTGATTTTGCTCTATTTCGTGTGAAAATAGTTTCAAACAGTCACAGCTCAGCCACTGCGCATCTCCATTCAAACACAGCGTTGATTTGTTTATGAATGAATGTGCGTTTATCTGATTCAGTTACCCATTCATAAAGACAGGCCCTGTCCCAAATGGCACCCTAAACCCTCACAGTCTTCCTCTGAGTCTGCAGTTTGACTGTAGTGTAGAAGTCTGCTGTGGAGCTGGTCCCAGGGCAGAAGTGCGTGTTGTGGGGGTTCGCAAGCACCCTTTTGAACACTAAAATGACAAATGGGACACCCTACGATCTCATGGACTTAACAGACACGTGCACGCGGCGGCCATTGTAAGTGAGTAAGAACACAAGTGCACATGAAGTGTTCCATTTGAGACAGGGCCACAACAATCGCTTGCTTTATTCCTGAATGAATCAGCCGTTCGAACGAATCGATTGAAATGAATGATTCAGTGATAAAATCAGTTGACCTGCCTCCACCTACTGGCAGTGTTAGTTTCATTTTAAAGTATTTTTCTGTTATTTAAATAATTTAATGTTTCTATATTCAAAATGGTATATTTAAAACATTAACCTAAACATGAATTTATTAATTTAATTGCACTCATGCCGCCTCTGAGGCTCATTTAACATCTGAAAATACACCTACAAGCCACTTTTGTGTTCTTCTGTGCCATCTCTGTAGTACAAATCATTATTTTAATACTGATTTAATTTGATTGGTAACTTTTTTTTATTAAACTTATTAATATACATGTTTTTATTAGGGCTGTCAAATGATTAATCACGATTAATCACATCCAAAATAAAAGTTTTGTTTACATAATATATGTATGTGTACAGGGTATATTTATTATGTATATATAAATACACACACATAAATTATGTATTTAGAAAATATTTACATGTATATACATTTATATATTTATATTCTTATATTTTATATTATATATAAATATATTTAATATATAAACATAACATATTCTTCTTAAATATATACATGCATGTGTGTGTATTTATATATACATAATAAATATACACAGTATACACACATATATTATGTAAACAAACCTTTTATTTTGGATGTGATTAATCGTGATTAATCATTTGACCAGCCCTAGTTTTTATTCTTTTTAATTAAAATTTTTAAAAAGCTTATAATATATATATTTTTTGAATTTGACATAAAAGATTACATACTTTTAATAAAAATGCCATTACAAAGGTAAAAACAAAATTCCCTGTAAATCACTTTAAGGAGTCAAATATCATATAATGGGAAGGCTAATTTTTGATCATTGATAAGATGATGCTCCTGAAATTTTTTTGACTGTGCTCCTAAAAAGAAGAGTAAGAGTGAAGCCCTGTTCAAGTAAGCTAGATATGTGCAGATGCTGCGCAGTTAAGCTGTATTTAATATATCATAATAACTCATAAGTTCAGTATTTGCACTAAATCAGCACAGATTTGGTTTACATGAACTTCCAAAAGAAATTAATGAGTGAGCAATTTATTAAAAGTAAGCTGCCAAATTGTCTAGTGATTTGACAGCGTTACCCACCACAGATGATTTTTACTTGCAGTTGGCGGTGTTAATTTCAAACCCTGATTATATCACATTGTGAGTGTATATTAGCACTGTTTGTTGTTTTGTTGTGGGTGGATCACATCACAAACTATTATGTGAGTTTCACTCAGAGCATAGATGTAACGACACGACAACCGCCAGTCAAAGCATGTCGCTTTTAACCTACAGTCAGTGTTTATAAGTGCATGTTCTTCTCATCACTGTTTAAATGAATAGCACAGTTTTGTCTACTACACAAACTCAAACACACCTGAAGCTCACAGTGATTTCAGTGTTTATGAACTTCATCTCCAGAGTTTCTTTGAGAGAGCTTTTCACTGTATCATTTGAAAAACTTAACAGCAAACGTAAAGAAGTTTTAGCAGAAATATATTACTATGATATAGTGAAATGTACTTCTTAAAATAATAAAATTTGTAAGGATATCATTCAACCCAAATATTTTAATCCATGTTTTACAGTTTTGTCATGCAACGTTTAATTTGACAAAAATAAAATGCAATGTTTTTGTCGTAAATGAATTATTATATATTATATTGTATTTGTAATGTATGGTAATTGTGTTATTACTCCTTACCTGTTGATGGTGCTCTCTGTCTAGAGATGTGTTGTGGATATAACCTGTTGGAAATGAGAATAAGAAGGTTCAGTTAACCTCATAGTCACGTTAATCTGGGGTCTCTTTGAATTATTGAAATACATGTTCAATAAAGATCACATGGTGTCAGAAGAAAACCATGGAGCAGTTGAAGCCTCCTAACAGTCTGTGTTTCGAAGGAAATCTGGCGGAAAAATGCTGAATGTGGATTCAAAAGTTTGACCTGTATCTCATTGCAACTGGCATTAAAGAGAAGAGTGACAAAGTAAAGTGTGCAACATTTCTTCACATGGCTGGAGATGATGCAATAAAGGTATTTAATACCATGGACTTTGATGATGATGTGGATGATTTTGAAGTGCTCAAAGAAAAGTTTAGAGAGTACTGCGAGCCAAGAAAGAATATTACATATCTGAGGCATATGTACAGGGACTGAACGAAACCACTGATGCATACGTGACTGACTTGAAAAATAAGGTGAAAGACTGTGAATTTGCATTAACTGATGACTTGATTAAAGATTGCATTGTTTGTGGTGTTAACAGTGACACCGTGAAAGCTATGCTTCTTAAGGAAACAGATTTGAACCTAGCAAAGGCTGTGGATATCTGTCATGTCAATGAAGTAACAGAAAGCCATATGAAAGTGCTGCATGAAGAAGCAGAAGTGGCGGTGAACAAAATCATGAAAACCAAGTCAACTGACATACAAGCGAATTTCAAGCACACAGGGAAAGAGAAGAAAGAATGCACAAGATGTGTTTACGTACATGAGCCAAGACGGGACGTGTCAGGCATACTTTGTAATGTGTGCTCGCGAAAGAACCATTTTAGCCATATGTGCAAAACACCAAAACAAAAAGGCAAACCGAGAAAAGTGGAGAAAAAAGTCCATGAGATAGAACAAGAAACTGCTGAATTGTTTGTTCCAAACATCTGATATAGAAAAAGAGCTCTTGGCGATTGTCTATGGCTGCGAGAAGTTCCATCAGTATGTCTATGGTAAGACGGTACAAGTGGAGACAGATCATAAGCCCCTCTGAGACAGTGTTCAGCTGCAAGTCTGGCAAAGAGTTGTACATAGCAGACACGCTGAATCAAGCATACCTGAAAGAACAATCCAAGCCACTCCTGGAAGATGAGTTACAAGTTCTGTGTCAGTTTGTTTGCCAATTTCAAAAGAGAAGCTGAATACATTCAGAACTGCAGCAGCAGAAGATGAAGAGTTGCAAATGGTCATGGAAGTAGTTCAGTCAGGATAGCTTGCAATTATAAGTTCCAGCAGACATAAGAAAGTACTGGACTTTCAAAGAAGAACTTGCCTATTCCGACAGGTTACTCTTCAAGAACTGGCGAATTGTTGTACCACAAAGCTTGAGATCAGACATGCTAGCAAGTAGGGGTGGGCGATTGACCAAAATCATGTATCACGATTATTTAAAAAAAGATTATATCTCACCGATTAATGAATATAACATATCTTGATATAATTATTTTTTCTTTTAATAAGTTTTTTGTGATATTAAGATCTTTGATACCAATTTTCATAATCCTTGTCACCAGTGTCGATATCAAACTAATACAAGAAAATAATACAACCCCCACCCCCCAAAAAAAAAACTCAAGCTCACTGGAGATAAATAAACAGTTAGTGATAAAATAAGAACAAGAAACTAATTACAAGCAATAGGGAAAAAAATACAATAAATAAGAAAAACATTGTGTAAAAGAGTTAGTCTTCACTGTGTAAGTTATATCCATCTATCTATCTATCTATCTATGTATTAAATCAACTTTTTGATGATATTCTTATTATATGACCAGGTACTGTGTGTATTCAGACCCCCTTAAATTTTTCACTCTTTGTTATATTGCAGCCATTTGCTAAAATCATTTAAGTTTTTTTTCCCTCATTAATGTACACACACAGCACCCCATATTGACAGCAGAAAAACACAGAATTGTTGACATTTTTTGCACATTTATATAAAAAAGAAAAACGGAAATATCACATGGTCCTAAGTATTCAGACCCTTTGCTCAGTATTTAGTAGAAGCACCCGTTTTGATCTAATACAGCCATGACTCTTTTTGGGAAAGATGCAACAAGTTTTTCACACCTGGATTTGGGGATCCTCTGCCATTCCTCCTTGCAGATCCTCTCCAGTTCTGTCAGGTTGGATGGTAAACGTTGGTGGACAGCCATTTTCAGGGTCTCTCCAGATGATGCTCAGTTGGGTTTAAGTCAGGGCTCTGGCTTGGGGGCCATTCAAGAACAGTCACAGAGTTGTTGTGAAGACAGTCCTTCATTATTTTAGCTGTGTGCTTAGGGTCATTGTCTTGTTGGAAGATGAACCTTCGGCTCAGTCTGAGCACTCTGGAGAAGGTTTTCATCCAGGATATCCCTGTACTTGGCCGCATTCATCTTTCCCTCGATTGCAACCATTCGTCCTGTCCCTGCAGCTGAAAAACACCCCCACAGCATGATGCTGCCACCACCGTGCTTCACTGTTGGGACTGTATTGGACAGGTGATGAGCAGTGCCTGGTTTTCTCCACACATAACCGCTTAGAATTAAGGCCAAAAAGTTCTATCTTGGTCTCATCAGACCAGAAAATCTTATTTCTCACCATCTTGGAGTCCTTCAGGTGTTTTTTCATGTGTCTTGCACTGAGGAAAGGCTTCCGTCGGGCCACTCTGCCATAAAGCCCCGACTGGTGGAGGGCTGCAGTGATGGTTGAGTTTCTACAACTTTCTCCCATCTCCCGACTGCATCTCTGGAGCTCAGCCACAGTGATCTTTGGGTTCTTCTTTACCTCTCTCACCAAGGCTCTTCTCTCCCGATAGCTCAGTTTGGCCGGACGGCCAGCTCTAGGAAGGGTTCTGGTCGTCCCAAACATCTTCCATTTAAGGATTATGGAGGCCACTGTGCCTTTTAGGAACCTTAAGTGCAGCAGAATAATTTTTTTTGTAACCTTGGCCAGATCTGTGTCTTGCCACAATTCTGTTCTCTGAGCTCTTCAGGCAGTTCCTTGACCTCATGATTCTCATTTGCTCTGACATGCACTGTGAGCTGTAAGGTCTTATATAGACAGGTGTGTGGCCTTTCCTAATCAAGTCCAATCAGTATAATCAAACACAGCTGGACTCAAATGAAGGGTAGAACCATCTCAAGGATGATCAGAAGTAATGGACAGCACCTGAGTTAAATATATGAGTGGCACAGCAAAGGGTCTGAATACTTAGGACCATGTGATATTTCCGTTTTTCTTTTTTAATAAATCTGCAAAAATGTCAACAATTCTGTGTTTTTCTGTCAATATGGGGTGCTGTGTGTACATTAATGAGGAAAAAAATAACTTAAATGATTTTAGCAAATGGCTGCAATATAACAAAGAGTGAAAAATTTAAGGGGGTCTGAATACTTTCCGTACCCACTGTATATATATATATATATATATATATATATATATATAGATATATATATATATATATATATATATATATATATATATACGCATAATTATTAGCATTACCATTATTTATTTATTTATTTTCTTCTTATTCTAGTTACTAAAAGTGATTTAGGCAAAAGCATAATCAAGATCAAGATCATAATCAAGATGGCGGCGCCGAGTTCGGACGCCGTCCAGGTCGCTCCGCTTAGATTGTGTTTTTATTTACTTTTTTACTTACTTTTGCTTTCTCTTTTAACACACATAACGTCTGCACTGATCATTTACGACAAAGAAACACTTTTGGACATTGGACACCGCTTCACTAACCTGTTTCAGGACACTTTATCCTCCAATCCATTGTGGCCATCTGAGATTCTCCGGAACGCCGAGATGAACAATGGCCACTTGAATAACCACCCAAGGCGATGGATCAAGAAACACCGCGGGAAACGGGCTGGGATTCGCAACAGACTGAGGAAAAGAGCACACAGTCCTCCTCTACCAAGCATTCTGCTTGCCAGTGTCCAGTCTCTGGAGAATAAGATGGACGATCTTAGTGCCAGGACAAGTTTTCAAATGGGACATTAGGGACTGTAAACTACTTTGTTTGTCTGAAACCATGGCTCACGACCTCGGTCCGGACACTGCTGTAACGCCGTCTGATAAATTCTATGTTTTACCGGATGGACAGGACAGCTGAGGCCAGTAAATCCACAAAGGTGGCGGAGTGTGTTTCATGGATGAACAAGAAATGGTGTGAGCCCAGGAATATCTCCACTCTGTCACGCTCCTTCTCGCCTCATCTGGAACTTTTTTATCTATTATTTTACCCCGCCCATTCTATCTTCCACGGGAAGTTTTCATTGATCAATCGTTACTGCTGTCTACATCCCCACCACAAGCTGACAACCGGCTTTGGCCTTTGTCTAAGCTTCACGATGTGCTCAGAGGTTACATTAACAAACATCCTGACGCTGCTGTTATCATCGCTGGGGACTTTAACAAAGCCAACCTCGGGCAAGTTATGCCTAAATTTTTTATCAACATGCCCCTTTCCTGTCCAACCAGAGGACCGAATACACTGGATCATTGCTACTCTCAGTTTAAGATGCCTACAAAGCTCGCTCACTACCAGCTTTTTGGCAATCAGACCATGATGCCATTTCCTCACACTGGAATATAAACAAAGGCTCGTTCAAGAACCCCCGGTGCCAGAGGGTGGACGCCGCGCTGGTCCGCCCCACCGTCAGAAGCCTGCTACAGGCGGCTCTTGATGACGTAGACTGGGACATGTTTCGGGCAAGTTCATCTGAGTGCTCAGCGAGTTCACGGAGGTAGCATTAAGCTTTGTAAACACGCTACTAGCCGAAAACAAGCAACTGAAACAGTAACTCTAAGGTCCTTCTCTAATCAGAAACCGTGGGGTGGACAGAACAATCCGTGCAGCAGGTAAACAAACGCACTGCTGCTTACAACGCTGGTCTTTTTGTCAGGGCAACATGAAACGAATACTACAAAGCATTGTGCTATGCTCAGCAGTAAGAGCTGCCAAACACCGATACAGGGAACGAATAGAGTCTAATTTTCAGCTCAATGACTCCCGATGCATGTGGCAAGGACTAAGGGACCATCTGTGTCTTGGACATAAATCCTCTGCAGAGGTGAGAGCAGATCCGTTTGCTGGCTGACGAGCTTAAACTCTTTCTAACGCCGCTTTGAAAACATCTAAGCATTGCGAGTCTGCCGATCAGCGCGTCATGAAGCAGCATTCAGAGACAGCGATAATCATGTTGAACACCGTGGTCTGAGGATGAGTGTTCGGAGGGCTCTAAAGCGAGGTGCAAAGTCAGGAAAGCAGACCGGACCTTGATGGGGAATTTCTGGCCGTGTTCTGCGTCCTGTGCTGATCAGTCTCGCTGGTTTGTTTACATCCATTTTAATGAGTCTCTTGCTACATCGGTGGTTCCCCACCTTCCTGTGGCAAAAAATCTGCATCATCCCTGTGCCTAAGAACATAACCCTCTCTTGTCTGAATGACTATCATCCAGTTGCCCTCACATCAATAGTCATGAAGGTCTTTGAGGGACTGGTTAAAAACTTCATCTGCTCCTCCATCCCGGATACTTTGGACCCTCTTCAGTTTGCTTATCACCCCAACCAGATCCACTGATGATGGCCATCTTCTCACATCCTGCACTCTTCTCTCACACACATTGACAGCAATAACAGGAACTAAGTAAGGCTGCTATTTATTCGAACTATAGCTCAGCTTTCAATACTATAGTCCCCATCAAGTTAGCTTCTAAACTCATAGACTTCGGCCTGAATTCTTCAACTCTGCGAACACTGGCTTCTTGACTTCCTCACTAAGTAACCTCAAGGGGTGAAAGTAGGCAGTTCACCTCTAACTCCATCACCCTGGACGTAGGAGCCCCACAGGGCTGTGTTCCTGAGTCCCCTGCTCTACTCTCTCTACACACATGACTGCGTGTCTTCCCACAGTTTCCACATCTATTATCAAATTTGCTGATGATACTCTGAACAAAAATATGCTAATTAAAAAAAAAAAAACTTTTTAATCACTAAAAAAATAATGCCATTTTTATTACTTATTTACAATTGTGTTTCAAGTTTTTCCACAGTAATATAATTATGAAAAACAGTAACAAGGTTTCACCCAATTTAATTTGCTTTTAATTAATGAAATTTTAAACACATTGTATTTTTTGTTAAATAAAGAGATTTGCTTATTAAAATTAAAACATGGCAGAAATATTGTGATTTATTTCTTTAAAAATAGTTTTATTAATTTTTTCAACAGTAGTTGCAGTATCACTATAAATTCTACTAAATAATATGTAATAGTTCAAGCACAATGCCTTTATGTAAAAATGAACTTTTATTTGACGGGTTGCAGTGTTTCCCACAGCCTTACACTATCATGTATATGCAAATTCATTTCCTGCCAGCAGGAGGCGCTTTAAGAGCCGGGAGAGATACAGGATGCTTCTCCGGCGCTGAGCTCACAAACGCTGCCTTATCAAGCATTACATGCAAAATGAAATGAAAAGAAATCGAACATTTTTCTAAATACAGTCGGTTTCCTTCTGAATATACAGTGTATATAAAAACACCCGCATCGGTTTTTGATTTGGAACAGTGCAGTGCTCATGTTTATTCAATGAAGTCAAAGCCTTTTGGAAAATCTATTTGTGGCGGTCAGTTTTGATTTTGTAATAAATCAATGTGTGGGAAACCCTGGGTTGCAGTGAATACCTTTAATTGACACTGGTTTTACGCTCAAATGAAAGGGTAAAAATGCTTGTGAAGTGACTCAGAACAGTTCTGGTGATGTTGTTTATGTATTTATGTCCTCACTGAGACGCAGATGTGAAATTACTGCAAGCGTCACGCGCTCAGTCTGTGTAGTAAACAAACCCACACGTCTCTGCCATTCATTCATTCACCACAGAGACGCGCAGAACATGCAGGATTCATATTTCAACCAACTTTTTGAGCTTAACATTTACAGATACTGGTCCATATGATATTTAGATTTGATTTGATTAACTTTTTATGCTAACTTTTGACAAATTCCGTGACTGGTCCATATTAAAATATAAGTTTCATTTTCGTGACTGGATTTTGAGATTCCATCTGCGTTTTCTGCTTCGTGGAAATCATAAGCGCTGTATGCGTCAAGAACCGGTTAATACCGAATTAATTCTCAGCTTCTTCCCAGACCTTGCTGGTGGTTTAACTGGGTTTATACTTGTTTAAGAATAAAACAGAACGTTTTAGTTCAAAGTCCCCTTTTGTGTCCACAGTACATTGTGTGTAAAAGCTGTGAACGTGTCATGTTCATATTCATGTCATTTCACAATTAGCCATCATTAATAACATACTGTTTATCAGTATTCCAAAAGACCAAGTCACTACTTTAGTGAGGGGCCACACATGATGAAGTCATGAGAAAGTTATGCTTAGTTTATGATGGCTACTGTATTTGGATGTGAACAGAATTCACGTGATATGTGCTGTGATTGGCCAGTGTTAAGGTTTGTCTATTTATCTACTATGAAGAAGAAATGAACATTCTTGATAACTCATATTTGGCCAGTGTGAAAAACATTAGTTCTCACATTAACTGATATACTGTTCTAGCCCTGTATGCATGCATGAGGTAATGTGGATTTTTGTATATTCCTTTAATAATTAAAAAAAAAAGTCCTGCATGTGCACGAAATAATGCTTTTTTGAATCATGTACCATAAGCTATAGCTTTATCCACAATGTATAGTGAAGACCTTGTTTTTTGTGAACAAAGAAAACATCATGATCATGTGTAATAAATCATAAAATCATGATGTACGCAACTTACTTAATGTCTTAATTAGGTGTTGTTCATTCATGAAGTCATTAATGACAAAGACTATGAAACTCATGTTTAGCTCTGATAAATTCATGAGATATTAATGCATGAAGTAATGTATAATTCAACACATTAATTTATGCATTAATTGATGTCATGGTATTGTGTACCCTTACCGTAAGTGTTACCCTTTATTTTTAACTCGTTCATTAGGAATCTATGGTCGCTCAGGGTGCCCTGAGACGACTGTTCTACATGTTGCCCCAAGATCACAAACTTGCCAGTCTAAAACATTAGCCAGAGGTAATGACTTATACTATTTAATAGGTCACCTAGCTTTCCATTCTTTAATAGTGTTTCTGTTTAGTCCCCTCAGTTACCCATGTACAACTTAGTTAAAGCTCAAAACAATAATCAGCGGGTTATGCTAGAACTATCTGTCTAGCCCCCCGACAGTACATATTAACTATGTACAACTTAATTAACGCTGAGACAATAATCAGCGGTTATGCTAGTACTATTTGCCTAGCCCCGATAGTTAAGATTAACTATGTACAACTTAAATAAAGCTCAAACAAAAATCAGCGGTTATGCTAGTGCTGTTTGCCTAGCCCCAATAGTTAAAAATAACTACTTACAACTTATTTAAAGCTGAGACAATAACCAGCGGTTATGACCAGTGCTCTGACTAGCCCCCCATAATTACTGCAACTGAGTACAACTTAACTAAAGTCAAGCGGTAAGTCAGAAATCTAAACCTCACCTGATGTGCCCTATGCTTCATCTAGTCTGAGATTTTAGTTGCACTTAACCCGGGACATAGATTTGCGGAACCTTGGAAACATACGCCTTCACTCTTAATCTACTTGAGGAAATAATTTCAGAGTAAGTCAGAATAAAAATCAAATGTAACAATTTATTATCAGTCAGGTAAATATGTATTATACAATTACATAGCCAATTCAAAGATATCAAATCAATACACAGACATCAAATTCTCAAAGATGAAACTAAGAGTAAAAGATGCAATACCTGACTTTTAGTGAAACTTTTAAGTGGGCTCATTCTGGCTACAGAATAGCCCTGATCCTCTTGCAACATTTCCTTAAGTACCTCAGAACCAAGACAAACATCCCCCGAGATGGAGACAGGAAACTAACAATTGGCTGGTGTGAATTTGCATTAACTCAGGTCCAGACCTGGGTGGTTTACACCTCAAGGGAACAGAAGATAATTTACATTGGAGGACCTAGGAAAGGGCACTCCTATTACAGTAAGCAAAATATCTCTTAACTCTTAGGATCTGTTACTAATATTTTAGTCTACTTTTGTAAGATTTAGACCATTGTTACCGACCACTCGCCCTGAGACTATTCAAATGACCCAAACATAACTGTACATGATTACTTGCATTCTTGTACCACATAATACGCTTGACCATTCTGAGTGAACCAAATGGAGGGAGGCGATTCGGGGAAGGAAAGGAAGGGGATGAGAAGGAAATGTTGCATATGTGAGAGAAAAAACGTCGTTTCCTGGCACCTCCACTCTGTGGATGTCTCGAAGATTGCATGTGTATGTTTGTCATTGTCCTGTTTCTTCCTCAGGAATCAAGAGAACCTGATCAATATGTGAAGAGAGCGTTTCCTGCATTTTCTCTCAGGGAGATATGGGAACAGATGTCCTGTATGTTTAATGCACTGTGTATCTATTGTATTTTCTCAGAAGATCAAAGTGTCTCTATGTTTCTGCAATTCTACAACCTTCCTGTAGATTTAACCAGAGACCGAACTCTGGAACAATAAGCTACATATCCCAGACAATCTTTTTTTTTTGGTTGTTTGATTGATTCAAATGTCTTGTTATACATTCTAGTCAGAGTTCACAGCAGTTGTTTAAATGTGCATACATTAGAAGACAACGCATACCAACATGAGTCTAATTAATAGAAGGTCTTTCCTTCTCCATTCTCAGACAAAAAAAAAAAATGAATTAGATTTTGATATTGTCTCAAGACAAGTGCCTCAGGGTTATAGAAATACTGTAAAGGGTTCCACTGTTTACTGATTGGTTTTGCTGGGTTTGTAATATTATATAGGCCTAGAAATAAGTAAGTAAGGGGGCCCAAAAAATTGTTTGGGGGGGGGGGCCTATAGTCCGGATAAGCTGTAACTTCTGCCCTGGTAACATCTCTGAAAACGATATGGCTCTCCGAACTTAGATGCACTCTTCATCAACTGTACACCTGTCTACGCACTGCTTGCGGTTTTTTCCCTCGTTCATTCCTTGGTGAATTTTACATCCCTCCGGATGCCTGTGTGAGTCACAGCGCTGCAACAGCTGGCTTAACAAATAACTGAAACGGAGCAAACGGTACCCAGACTCTCCTGTTAAATCATTGTTGGAGATTTGAACCAAAACTAAAATCGTTTCTGTCCCGTGAACTGCCAAAATACCAAAAGCACATCACATGTCCCACCAAGACATACTATAGTTGGATCACTGTTAACACCAACAAAAAATGATGCATATCATTCTGGCCCTACGGGCAGCTTTTGGGACTCTCTGATCACTGTCTAGTTTATCTTATCCGACCTACGGCATAAACGAAATCAGCTAAACCTTATAAGGACTGTTAAAGATGGACTAATGAAGCAGGTGGGATTTTAGCAAGTCTTTTTAACTGTAGCTTGATTGGAATGTATTTTAAGCTGCAGCCACCAATCTGGACGAGCTTCATAAGACTTGACATCATACATCATTTTCTGTGAGGATATGTGCATCCCCACCAGTCATTCACTAGTTTTACTGCGAAACTCAACAGCTTCGTCATGCAAAGATGATGCTTACAGAATGAAAATTTTGTACACCCAGGCCAGAACGACTGATAAAATCAGTGCTAAACTGAACTATTCTGAAAGCTACGACCCAGCGTCGTATGGTCTGGTCTGAACGGTCTTCAAAGACAAAGTCTAGGAAAGCTTCGGCCCAGGCGGTGTTTTACCTGCCGGTCTAAAGGTCTGCCTGACCAACTGCACAGATCTTCAACAGATCACTGGAGCTGTTGTGAAGTTCCCTGCCGCTTCAAACTCTCCCACCATCATTCCAGTCCCTAAAATCACTGGACTTAACTTTACTCTCTCACGTCTGGGGGGGTGGTCATGAAGTTATTTGAGAGAGACTGGTCTTGGCCCACCTGGGAGGACATCACTACGCCCTTTGCTGGATTCTCTTCAGTTTGCACTACCAGAAACAAACAGGTCTGTGGATGATGCAGGTCAACCATGGGACTGCATTACATCCTGCAGAACCTCGTCAGACCTGGTCATTATGCAAGGATCTTATTTGTGGACTTCAGTTCTCTCTTCAATACTATCATGCCTACCAGCTTCCTCTCCAGACAAACTGACCCAGCTCTCTGAGCCCACCTCAATCTGTCAGTGGATCCTGGCTTCCTGACAGACGAGCAGCAACTAGTGAGGCTAAGGCAAGCTCACATCCAAGACTCTCACAATCAGCACTGGCCCCCCTCAGGAGGTGTTGTATTGCTCTTCTCCTATGTATACAAATGAATGCATTGCAAATGATCCCTCTGTCAAGCTCCTGAAAATTGCAGATGGACACTACAGTCCAGCAGTCTGAGTCACAATGTAGATGAGTCAAGATGCTTACAGACAGACAGGAGGTTAAAGATTGGGCTGTCTGGTGCAGTCACTTAACAACCTGGAGCTTAACACACACTCAAAACAGTGGAGATGATTGTGGGGACTTCAGGAGAAAACACCCCTGCACTCTCCCCCCACTCCCCATCATGAACAGCACTGTGGCTGGCAGTGGAGTCATTCAGAGTCCCTGGGAACCACCATCTCTCAGGACCTGAAGTGGGACACTCCCTTATCGACTTTGTTACTAAAAGGCCCAGCAGAGGTTGTACTTCCGTCCCCCAGCTGAGAAGAGTTCAACCTGCCACAGCAACATGCTGAAACTTCTGCTTGGCCATCATTGAGTCTGTCTGTGTACATCCATAACTGTCTGGTTTAATTCAGCCACCAAATCAGACATCAAGAGACACAGTGGACAGTCCGAACTCTGAGAGGATTATTGGTTCCCCACTGCCCAATCTCAAGATCTTCCCTCCAGATTGAGGAAAGGGCTGGTAAACTCACTGGACCCCACACACACACACCCTGCACACTCTCTCTTTGAACTGTTGCCTTCTGGTTGGCACTACAGAGAACTGACCACAGAGTAGAACAGTTTTTGGTCATATAATTATAATATCGTTCAGTTATAAGCCATTACTAAATTATTAGTTAATGATGAACTAATCATTCACAAAAGATGACTATAGATTCATAAATGACTAATAGTAATAAGTTAATATTTTATGATGTATTATTAATTCAGTTATAAGTCACTTATAAGTAATTCGTTGATGAACAAATCATTTTACAAAACATGATTATATGTTCAGAAATGATTAATGAGTGGTATGCTAACGATTTAAAAATGTTTGTTAGTTATCTTAAAAAAGTTCAAATCATGAAATAAATCAAACTGATCATTAGTAGATGGTTTATAAGTTATTAGTTGATACTATTTATCACTTATAAATCAGTGAAGTATTTCTGTCAAAATTGTATAATTATCTCAATAAACAATTGTTAATCTGAACAAATGATAATAAACCATTAGTAAATGATCAGTATATGATTTATTGACGAAGCTGTAAGCTGGTCTGTCTTCAAAAGCAAAAAAAGATGATTATTTTATTTTTTGTTGAAGATGTTGTATGGTGTTTTTTCAAAAGCAAAACCTTTCCACTGAAGCTCACTGAGGTCACAGAGGTGTGAGAAAGAAAGCTGTCTATACCCTCACCAGTCAGTACTTACAGTAGTACACACTACAAAGTGTTCAACATCGTTATAGATGATGTGTAAACGCATAATAATCATTTACAAAGTTTTCTGCATCCCTAATCTAAAGATGTAAACTCATTCATCACTTATAAATGTGTTACATATCACTTGCAGATCTTTATAAATGATGGTAAATTTATAAACTGCAATTGTAAATTTACCATGTATTTGCCATATGCAAAAATTAATAGTTTACACTTTAGATTAGGGGATGCGAAAGTGTTATAAATGACTTGTATACTATACAAATATTTGTAACAGGTAAGAAAGGTCTACAAATGATATGTAAACATTTACAAGTGATGAATAGCTTACACTTTAGAGTAAATGATTTATTCATGCTTTACCATCATCTATAACAGGTATTGAAAACTTTGTAGTGTGTACTGCAGTGTAAGTGCTGACTGGTGAGGGTATAGACAGCTGTCTTCTCTGACACACATGGAGTCTTTTTATCTGTTATTTTGGTGTGAGATTAAGTGTTATGGTTTTAATTTTTAACTGAACACCACATGAGGGCACAAGTCTGTGCTGATGAGTGGAAAGGATTTAACACAAGCCACTGGAATAATCTGACTAAGGCATTTATAAATGTTTATCAACTTCAAAACAAATGAGTTACTCTTCTTAAAAATAGTGCTTTAGCATACCTGCATGTTTGTGCTTTTGAACACGGACCAGCTAACAAATTTGCCAATAAATCATATACTGAATCATTCACTAATGGTTTATTCATCATTTGTTCATGATTAACAATTGTTTATTGAGATAATTTTATACAAAACAATATTTTCGACAGCAATACTTCCCACATTATTATACGTGATAAATTAATGTAGCAGCTAATAACTGATAAACCATCTACTAAGGATCGGTTTGATTTAGTTCATGATTTGAACTTTTTTTTAAGATAACACTACACACATTTGTAAATCGTTGTATACCACTCATTAATCATTTATGAACATATAGGCATGTTTTGTAAATGATTCATTCATCATTAACTAATAACTTATAAGTTACTTATAACTGAATTAATAAAACATAACTAAAATATTAACTTATCACTTATTAA